>NC_055993.1:23921891-24226603 GCF_018446385.1 Zingiber officinale
TCTGTTTCTACCCTGCTCGGCGGTGTTCCTCCGATGCAGTGGCTCCGCTTCACAGTTGTTCACCGGCGGTGTTCCTCCGGTGGTACCTGAACCCTTCCGACGATCTTTGATCCACCATCGACTCCACCACAGCTCAGAGTTTCCAGCACAGTAGAATTACAGATTTCTGGAGTTTTGGCAGCTTCAATCTTCGTTAGATTCGCTTGGAGGGGTGTCCGGTGAATCTGGTAAAGGTTGAGTTGAGCTAGATACTGAGATTGTCTCCTCCAATTGCCAAAGTGAGGTTTCACCGAGCTTCCTTGTGTGACGGCAAGGAGAGACCGTTTGAGAAGTAATTTGATGTAGAGATGGTTTAGGGATTAATTTTTGCATTCATTTTATTGTTGAAAGATTTAGATTTCAGTTATGCTATTTTGATTCAGTAATCATAGTTTTTAGCTTAATTGTTTTAATTCAAGTGTCTTGGTTAATTAGGTTCAATTGAGTTTGAAATTGTTCTTAATCTTGCTTAGCTTAATTTGTATCACTGTTCAGTAGGTTAATTTTTGTAGTTAAGATTTCAATGCTTTAGATTAGTTTTAATTTGAGTTTCGTTATTTCATATTTAGTTTAAGTGTGTTGATGGTTTAATTATAATGTAGGGTGAAAATGCATTATGGTTTGATCATTGGCACATAGTTAGGTTTCATTTATGCATTAGATAATTTCGTATTCGCTATGCTTTTCATTTATTCAGTTTAGATTCAAAGCATCAATCCCCCATTTTAATATTAAAAACCCCAAAAAAATATGAATAAAAGACAATCCTAAATTACATTCTACCGTTGGTTCCTTGGATCGATCCTGGGCTCGTTACTACAACGGTATTGTGAAATTAAGGGGTTCAGTAGAAATACATTTGTACAATTTGATTAGCGGATGTGACAGATTCGCTTTATCACTATGCCGCCAGACAACAATAAGAGGCTGCTGTCCTCTTGGTTGCCATCCCGTCTAGCCCGCCGCTATTCACTTGTTGACCGTCAGCTAGCTTCAGACCAATCCAACCTCCTACTATTGGGCTCTAGGCTGTTGGATAGAAGCTCCTGCCATGGTAATAGCTTCAAGGCCATAGGATAGCAAGCTGAAAGGCTGCAACCCTTTTTGCTTTGTGCGACCGAGTTGTCCTCGCCATCGGGCACAAATTCAAGATCACATCATCTCTTCGTTTGTCTAGTATAAAATTAGAGATTAAAACTTGTGGCTTAGTGATGTTGGTTGTTACTCAAAATATCGTCCTACAAGGTTTACATGACAAGTCCTTATGAGCTCCTCTTGGGGGCATTATCAACCTAGATTACTAGGACACAGTTTCTCTCTATAATCAACAACACACCATATAAATAATACGATTTTCTAACTTATCAGGCCTATTGATTTATCGAACTAAATCACGCCCTTTGATAAATTAAAGAAATGAATAATGAGTATATGTGTTTGTTATTATATCATGATTAAGAGCACACACTTCCATAATAACAAATGTCTTGTTCTTTTATACAGTCAGTATAAAAAGAATTTACCTTACATGGTCCTGCTCAATACACTCAGAGTGTACTAGTGTAATTTTATAGTCAAGATAAACTAATATCAAATTACACTATGACTATTCCAATGATTTGTTCCTATCCATATTAGTCGTGAGCAACTGTTTATAATTTATAAGGAACTGATAACATGAACTTTTGTGTGTCTCCTCACACCATGTTATCTACAATATAAATTAAACGGACAACTACACTTAGCATAAATATAGACATTTGACCAATGTGATTCTTATTTCTAAATAAATGTTTATACAAAAGCTAGGTTTTTAGTATACATTCCAACAATCTCCCACTTCTACTAAAAGACTATGCTGCCATATATCCTGCCATATATCTGATTCCCAACCCCTCAACATGCCCATCAAAAGCTCTTGCATTAATGGCCTTAGTGAAAGGATCTTCCGGTTATCATCTGATGCAATCTAGGCGACAACAACTTCTCCTCGTTTATACGATGTCTCGTATTAGATGGTACTTGCGCTCAATGTGTTTACTCACTTTATGGGCTCGTGGTTCCTTTGAGTTTGCTATTGCACCACTATTATCACAATAAATTGTAATAAATTTGGGTAAACTAGGAATCACATCTAAGTCCATCATGAAGTTTCTGAGCCATACAACTTCTATGGCTGCCTCAGAGGCTGCCACTGTTAGAGTGTATACTAAAAGCCTAGCTTTTTGTAAACATTTATTTTGAAATAAAAGAATCACATTGGTCAAATGTCTACATTTATATGCTAAGTGTAGTTGTTCAATTAATTTATATTGTAGATAACATGGTGTGTGGTGTCGCACACAGAAGATCAGGTTATCTATTTTTTATAAATTATAAATAGTTGCTCATGACTAAGATGGATAGGAACAAATCATTGGAATAATCGTAGTGTAATTTGGTATTAGTTTATCTTGACTATAAAATTACACTAGTACACTCTGAGTGTATTGAGCAGGACCATTTAATGTAAGTTCTTTTTATACTGACTGCATAAAAGAACAAGACCTTTATTATTATGGAAGTGCTCTTAATCATGATATAATAACAAGCACATATACTCAATATTCATTTCTTTAATTTATCAAAGGGTGTGATTTAGTTCGATAAATCAATAGGCCCGATAAGTTGGGAAATGATATTATGTATATGGTGTATTGTTGATTATAGAGTGAAATTATGTCCTAGTAATCTAGGTTGATAATGTCCCCAAGAGGAGCTCATAAGGATTGTCATGTAAACCCTGCAGGTGGACTTAGTCCGACATGACAATAAGGTTGAGTGGTACTACTCTTGGAGCTAGATATTAATTAAGTGAGTTATCAGTAACTCATTTAATTAGTGGACATTCGATATCTTAAACACAGAGAGACTAACACACTCATGATAAGAAGGAGCCCATATAGTAATATGGGATTGGTGCGGTAGTTCAATAAAAACTCTTTAGTAGTATGAGTTATTATTGATGAACTCGAGTTGGGTATTTGGGGCGAACACGGGAAGCTCAAGTTCATCGGGAGACCAAAACCAATCCCTCCTCTTAGTCCCTGTCGTAGCCTCTTATTTATGAAGTCTTATACCCACCCATACCCACATTCTTACCTATCCTAAGGTGGCCGACCAAGCCAAGCTTGGAGCCCAAGCAAGGGCCGGCCAAAACAAAGCCTTGGATGGGTTGAAGTGTGGCCGACCCTAACTTGGAGTCCAAGTTGGTGGCCAGTCACAATAAAATTAAAACGATTTTATTTTTTAAAATCGTTTCTTATGTGGAAGCCATGATTTAAAAGAGAGTTTTAAAATTAAATCTTTCCTTTTATAGTTTCTATAAAAGATTAAGAGAAAGGTTTGATATCTTTCCTTATTTGTAGATTGAAAGGAAGATTTTAATTTTGGAGAAAACTTTCCTTATTGTAATCATCCACATGTTTTAATAGAGAGATTTTAATTTATAAAAGTTTCCTTTTATAACCAACCATGAAGGGAATTTTTAAAGAGAAATTTTTATTTTAAAAATTTCTGGAAACAAATTAGGAAGTTTTAATTTTGTGTTTAAAACTTTCCTTGTTTGGAGGAGATGGTGGTGGTCGGCCATTAATAGAAGAAAAGGAAATTTTTATCAATTAAATTTTCCTTTCAATGACAAGGAAAATAAGGAAGTTTTTATTAAAACTTGTTTATTTGCCAAGACCAAGGAATATAAAAGAGAGGGTAGAGGTGCCTCACCTTACAACAACAATATATCTTCTATTATTCCTCTCTTGCTTGGTTGGTGGCTAACCCTCTCTTCCTCTTCTCCTATTCTTCTTCCTTGTGTGACCGACGACATCTTCATCTCAAGGAGCTTGGTGGTGGCCGGATCTTGTTAGAGGAAGAAGGAGTGATAGGAGGCTTTGTTTCTTAGCATCCCTTGGAGCTTGGTTGGTGGCCGAAGTTCTTCATCTCAAGGAGTTTGTTGATTGGCCGAAACTTGCTTGGAGAAGAAGGAAGCTTGGGTGGATTCTCGTCTCGGTAGATCATCGCCCACACGACGTCTGAGATAAGAAGAGGAATACAGTAGAAGATCGTGAGGTCTATAAGATACAAAAGGTATAACTAGTTATTAGTTTCCGCATCATAACTAGTTTATCCTTTTGTTTAGATCTTGAAATACCAAACACAAGAGGCTAATGAATCTAGGCTATCGAATTCATGTTTTCAATTTTGTGTTTCTTTTGATTTTTGAACTTATGATTCGATTGTTCTCTTTGGTTAAACCTAGGGTTACTATAAGGAGATTAAATATTAAATTTCGTTGAAAGGCTTGGTCTAGGAAGTGGTGGATGCTCTCATACCCAAGAAGGCATAGTGTCTCGCCATGCTTAACCTGGAAGTCGATCTCTGAAATTAATATTTAATCGAATTTGTAACATGGGTGGATTTGGATCAATAATGATAAGCATCGTTTGCGATCCAAGTCTAAACCTCTAAGAACAGATAAGTTGAATTTGGAATCAATAATGTTAAGTTCTGTTTGTGATTCCAAATTTAATTTCTAAAGAACACAATAGGTTGTTAGGAATGGTTCAAGACTTGTACAAAATTTTTGTACAAGGGAACTAGTACGATATTCTCAGTAGTAACCAACAACTGGTATCAGAGCTTGGGTTTGCCTCTATGTGTTTGGTTTTCATTTTAATTATGCACATGTCATACATATTTTAGGCAGGATAATAGTAGGATATGCTAACTCTGTGGTTGCAGGCTCCAACTATTATGGCTTAATGTGATTGTGTGTGATTAGACCCTTGGACATGTCAAGGGCATTTTATGTGTGAATGATTGTATTTATTAAATACATCAGGAGCTGTATTAGCCTTAGGATTTTACATTTTTGTTTGATCTAGACTTCATGTACATTTCCTTGAGGAATATAGGATCGATATATGTAAAATTCTATTTTTGTCGCGGATCGTATCCTTGCAAGGCGTGGTACTATTGGAGGACCAGAAGCATAGCAGAAGAGGAAGCTCGATGGACCCGACGACATGAACCCTAAGGCTGGCAACACACGGAGGCAGTGATGGAAGAAGCCATAATAGTTGGAAAATTAATTTTCATATTTATTGCTTTTATTTACTGTGATGTGTGTGTGCATGTGATATGTGCTTGCATGAAAAAATTCCTCACCTTAAATAACTAAGTGGGAGAGGGATTAGTAAATAAATTCCACGGTCTCCATTACTGGTTTGTAAGTGATGCAACAAACTTGCGTGTTGGCTCTGAGTGTCTCCCTCCACAACGGATGAGTTTGTTTGCGGATTACTAGGTCAAACTTCCTTTATGGATGGTTATAGGAAATTATTTAGGAGCAAGTGATCTTCTCCAACTGAAGGGGCACAATCCTATTTAATAGACTAAGTATCAAGTAATGGTATATACTTAGGCGCATTTAATAGTATCCTCCCCAACGGAGTCACTACTATTATTTGTGTGACCAAAGGAAAACCAACTATTAATTTTATTTGTCATAAAGTTAGGATGACAAGATAATAAAATTAATGGGTAAAACCTCTTCTTACAAATGTTGAATTTGTATACATCCACACTAACGTGACATGCAAAATTCACGGTGTTTTGATGTGTTGGTAAATTTAAATAATATTGTTTGAGGAATCAATATTTTTCTAAATTTAGAGTCTTGACCAAAAGTTTTTTTTATGATTCTTAGGATGACTTTCAACCCACTGGCTATTATTCCAAAAGAGAACAATCTTACTGGTCCCAACTACATATATTGGAAAAGAAATCTGGACATTGTCCGAACTGCTGAAGGCTATAAGTTTGTACTGTTAGAGACCTGCCTTGATGTGTCTAATAGTGATTCTAGTGAAGAGGAGATTGAGTATCATAAGAAATGGGTAAAGGCAGATGAGATGACGCGGTGTTATATTTTGGCTTCAATGTCAAATGTGCTGCAACATCAGCATCATGACTTGCCAACTGCTTATGATATGATGAACAATCTCAAGGAACTCTTCAAACACCAGAATCAGGCTGCTAGGCAAGAGGCAATGAGAAAATTAATGACAACCACCATGTCAGAAGGGACACCCGTAAGGGATCATATCCTAAAAATGATGGCTTACTTGAATGAGATACAAATCCTTGGAACTGAAATCGATAGGGAAACCCAGGTCGATATTATTCTCCAAACGCTACATAGAAGTTTTGAGCAATTCCGCCTGAACTATAATATGAATAAGAGGATGTATTCATTGGCATAACTATTGACAGAACTTCAGGCAGCAGAAGAGTTATTTCGTCATAATTCTCAAATTCACTTTGCTGAAAATGTTTCTACTTCTAAGATGAAAGGCAAGAAGAAGAACAAGAAACAAGCTGGCTCGGTAAAGAAAGTGAAACAATCTCTAGGTACTGGACTTAAAGCAGGAATGAAGAAGCCAAAGAGCAAGTGCTTCATTTGGAAGCAGTTGGGACATTGGTGTTGGCGCAGTGGGGTAGCGGGGGCCAGCAAGAGGGAGTGAATTGCCTGCAAGATTAAAGCTACCCTCCTCGAGACTTTCAACTCAAAAGTATGCAATAGTAATAAAAGTAAACTAACATAAAGAAAAAGAAAGACTCAGTTATTTACTTGGTTATAACCAAGAAGGTTGTTAATGTAACACCCACGAAATGCTAAGCTATGTCTAGGAGTATTTTTCTTTAAAATAAAAAAAAAGAATAAAAGAGAAGGAAAATAGAAACTAAAAATAGAATAAGAAGAGGTGAGGTCAAGGATTGAACCTTGAACCCCCCACAAGTAATAGAGTTAAATTAGTGGATGGAACCACTAGAGTAATGAATGATAAGTGAATAAAAGAGAATGAAAATGGTAGTTAAAGGAGAGAAGATGGTTAAGTAAAAGAGCAAGAGAAAACCAAGTTGCTTACCTTCTCTTCCTCTTGGTTAAGAGAAGAAGCAAGCAAAAGATAAATTGCCTACTTCCCTCCCTCTCTCTATTTTTGTGGGATTAAAGGAATGAGGGAAAAGAGGAGTAGAGGGAATGAATGAAGACATGTTTCATTTACATAGGAATAAATATGATAGGGAGAAGAAAAGCAAGGGATTAAATTCTTTTTCTTCTTCCTCCTTCCTTCTCCTTCTTCATTCTCCACCGAAACCAAGAGCTCTCCCTCTCCTCATTCCAAAAGCTAAGCTAAGGTTCCTCTCCAAGAAAACTATACTACAAGAAGGAGCCTTCAAGGTCTACCTCTTACAAGTAAAAGAAATCAAAAGGAGTGCTAGAAGAAGAAGCTCTCTCCTTCCTTTGCACCTAGGGTACCTTTTTCCTTAAGAAAAACCACAAGAGAAAGGATGTAAGTTTCCCCTCACCTGTGGTACAATAGTTTATGTGTTTTTCCATGAGATTAGGTTGCTTGAAAACCTAGGATCTCTTCATGGAATTTTCGGCCAAGACAAAGAAAAAGAAAATAAGAAAAAGAAGGACCTAGGAAACATTAAGACCCAACTAAGTATGCTTAATATATTTCTTGTAACATGTATCTTATGGTAAGGGATTAATCTAATGTTTCTATGCTAGAATGTTGGGTTAGAATTTAGATTCATGTCCCTAGACTCTCGGCCAAGCATGAATAAAAGAGCTAGGTAAGCTTAAGACTTAAATTAAACATGCTTCCTTTGTTTTTACGATATATATACCTTATGATAAGAGAGTTGTTAACATTTCTCATACGTGTATGTTGCTTGGAAATAAGATGTCTCCCTTTCAACTTTCGGCCATGATAAGATTAAGGGCTTAGGAGAGCTTTAAACCTAATCTAAGCATGCCATGATCTTTCTTAAGATAAGATATGAAGTTAACATGATATGCTCATTCTTGTATGTTGAAATGAACTTTATTTCATGCTTATAACATTCGGCCATGGTAGGACTAAGGGCCTAGGAAATCTTTAAACCTAATCTAAGCATGCCATGATCTTTCTTAAGATAAGATATGAAGTTTGTTGGAACCCCAAGGTTGTTTTGATGTGATCAACAAGTTAAGGTAGGTCCTGTTTATTTAACCTTGTGTTTAAGTGTGCAGGAGCTTAGGAACACAGGTAGTTGAGCGGAAGACACAGCTAGCGAGAAGGACGGCACGCTGTGCGTCCGAGGGACGAGGCGCTGCGGAAGAGTACACCGGCGGACGAGAAGGAAGCGCGCGGTGGTTCCGAGGGACGAAAGCCAGAGCGGAAGATTGCTCGGGGAGCAAGAGACGCAACTAGCGAGAAGGTCGACGACCGAGGGATGAAGACTGCGGATGAGTACGCTGGTGGACGAGAAGGAAACACGCGGCAATTCCGAGGGACGAGAAGCCGGAGGAAAGCACGCTCGAGAAGACCGGAAGTTGGGTTCGGGTGAGCCCTTTTCCGGATGGCAGAGATCACCCAAGCAAGCGGATCCGGAGTAGAAGACCCGGACCGAGCCGAACCAAACCGGAGCAGTGGTCCCCGGATGAAAAAGTCAACGTTGGTTGACTTTGGGCTCCGGGGCGCCCGGAACAGTCCGGGGCGCCCGGAGCAGCCCGGGGCGCCCGGAGCAGCCCGGGGCGCCCGGAACCCTTCCGGGCGCCCGGACCCAGTATTTTGACCAGATCGAGTCAAAACTCGATCTGAACGTTGGGGGATAAAATTTATCCCCCCCAGGGCGCCCGGAACCCTTCCAGGCACCCCGACCAAGGCTATAAATATAGCCTTGGTCTAGAAGCCTTGAATCAACTCAGTAATTAGCATTTCAAACACTTGTGCGCTCACTGTTCTAGTTTAGCTTATGTTTTTGTGCTTTCACCGGTGTAAGAGGCTTCTCCGCCCGAAGGAGTTTTTAGTGCGATCACTTTCCTTGGATTAACAACCTCCCCGGTTGTAACCAAGTCAAACACGGTGCCTCGTTTCTTTCTTGTATTTCTGCTAAGCTAATTTTATACAAGTGTTAGTTTAAGAGTTCGAGAAGGGTTGCTTTTGTTTTTTTTACAGGGCTATTCAACCCCCCCTTCTAACCGGCCCAATGGTCCTACAAGTGGTATCAGAGCCGAGGCGCTTCAGGAGGACTAACTGCCAAACGAAGCAACGCAATGGCCGGACCAAGCATCCACCCACCGAAATATGAAGGGGACTTCGCTACCTGGAAAAAACTGATGCAGGTATTTCTTACAACAGATATTGAATTATTTTTAACAATGAAATTTGGCTTTGAAGCTCCAGAGGACAAGGAAATAGATAAATGGACAAAAAAGGAGCAGGCCGACTTCGTGGTGAACGGCAAAGCAGAGTACCATCTGCTAAGCGTTCTTCCGCCTCAAGAAGTCAACAGGATCGGTAAATACAACTCCGTAAAGGAACTTTGGGAGAAGTTCCTCGAGCTGCATGAAGGTACGTCCGAAGCCAAGCTCGTTAGACGAGATCTGCTTCGCAATCGCTCACCAGCCTGTGACTTGGGGAAGACGAGACAGTCGCACATCTGCACTCCAGAATAAAAGAAATCATCACTGGACTCACGAATCTCGGAGAAAAGGTAAGTAATTGAGATTCGCTCAGGTACGCGTTAAATTCATTTCCGAGAAATTCAAAATGGGCATCACTAGTAGATGCTTTTTACATTTTTAAGGACTTAGAAAAAATTTCATTAGAAGAATTTTTTTCAACATTTGAAGTCCATGAGTCAAGATGTGCAGGAATGAAGGAGCCCAAGTACAACGTCGCCCTCAAAGCTTCGAGAGACGAACCTGAGTCGGAATCTTCTCTCGACGACGAGGAAATGGTAATGATGGTAAGAAGATTCAAGAAACTCTGTAAATCTAGATCTACTAACCATTCGCAGGGGAAGAAGAAAAGGACGATCCGCTGCTACCACTGTGACGAAGAAGGGCACGTCAAGGACAACTGCCCCAAGCTGAAGAACAAAGACAAGGAGAAGGGTAAGAAGCCTATCAAGAAATGAAAGGCCCTGAAGGCGACGTGGGACGATACGTTGTCCGAATCGGAAGTCGAAGCATTCTCCGGACTCGCACTGATGGCGAGCCATCAAGACTACGACTGCGATTCAAGCTCTTCGGAAATGAGCATCGAGAGCATCGATGAAGGGGGAGACACGTCGGAAGAAAGCAGCAGCTCAGGGGGAGAAACGGACAACGAGATCAACAAGGTAAGTCAGGTACGATCTCTTCCTCCCGATAAAATGTTTAAGTTCGTTAAACTTTTAACAAAAGACTGCTGCAAATTAGAAAGTGAAAATAAAAATTTAAAAGTAATTCTAGCTAAGTCTTGTCTCTTAGAAGAATTAGATAAATTAAAATTAAAAAATGAAAAATTGGAATTAGAAAATCAAAATTTGAAAATTCAAATAGATAACTTAAAAAACTATGCATGTTCATCTAAAACCAATTTTAGAAGATTTAATAATTTAAATTGGTACTTTAGATATCACTCGGGAGGCTTTGTCCCTAAAAACTTTAAGTGAGAAAATATGTCCCTAAAAACTTTTTAGTTAATCCAGTAGGTTGGAACCTATATTGGGTTCCTAAATCATGCTTAAATTAATTTTAAAATTAAAATTAGCGCTTTAAGTGAGAAAATTAAATAAAGAATTTCTTTATGAGGCTTTGTCTAAGGAAGTGGTTGTTGCTCCAATAACCAAGAAGGCATAGTGCCTCGCCACGACCTGGAAGCTAAAATATTGAAATAAATGTTTAATTAACTTACTAATGAAGCATTAATACAAGAATTAATTAGTGCTTGAAAAAGGTTATTCAAAACATTTTATTTCAAATTAGAAATTGACTTACTTAGATTTTTTTTTTTGACTAAGTCATTTAAAAAAAAAAACTTAAAAATGTAAGTTAGGATTTAAAAAAAAAAAATTCAAAATTTTTTTTGGATTTTTTTTTACTTAGAAATATTCTCAAAAATTATTTCCTAAGTTAAGAACTTTTTTTGAAACTAGAAATCTCAGCTTAAATTACTTAGAAAAATTTTCTAAAAAAACTTAGATTTTTTTTTTTTTTAGAAATACTTTTTCTAAGTCTTTAACCCTTAGATTGTTTTTCTTGGAACCCCATTTTTTTGTGATCAAAGGGGGAGAAGGGAAAGTATAAGTCTAGGGGGAGGTAGGTAGATGGATTTAATTTTTTCTATTTTTTCGCATTTAAATTGCAATTTAAGTTAATTTACTTAATTCTATTTTATGTCTATTTTAACCCTAGCTTAACTTGGGTTGATCACACCAAAAAGGGGGAGATTGTTGGAACCCCAAGGTTGTTTTGGTGTGATCAACAAGTTAAGGTAGGTCCTGTTTATTTAACCTTGTGTTTAAGTGTGCAGGAGCTTAGGAACACAGGTAGTCGAGCGGAAGACGCAGCTAGCGAGAAGGACGGCACGCTGTGTGTCCGAGGGACGAGGCACTGCGGAATAGTACACCGGCGGACAAGAAGGAAGCGCGCGGTGGTTCCGAGGGACTAAAGCCGGAGCGGAAGATTGCTCGGGGAGCAAGAGACGCAGCTAGCGAGAAGGTCGATGACCGAGGGACAAAGACTGCGGATGAGTACGCTGGCGGAAGAGAAGGAAACACGCGGCAATTCCGAGGGACGAGAAGCTGGAGGGAAGCACGCTCGAGAAGACCGGAAGTTGGGTTCGGGTGAACCCTTTTCCGGATGGCAGAGATCACCCAAGCAAGCGGATCCGGAGTAGAAGACCCGGACCGGACCGAGCCGAACCAAACCGGAGCAGTGGTCCCCGGATGAAAAGTCAACGTTGGTTGACTTTGGGCTCCGGGGTGCCCGGAACAGTCCGGGGCGCCCGGAGCAGCCCGGGGCGCCCGGAACCCTTCCGGGCGCCCGGAACCCTTCCGGGCGCCCGGACCCAATATTTTGACTAGATCGAGTCAAAACTCGATCTGAACGTTGGGGGATAAAATTTATTCCCCCCAGGGCGCCCGGAACCCTTCCAGGCGCCCCGACCAAGGCTATAAATATAGCCTTGGTCCAGAAGGCTTGAATCAATTCAGTAATTAGCATTTCAAACACTTGTGCACTCACTGTTCTAGTTTAGCTTATGTTTTTGTGCTTTCACCGGTGTAAGAGGCTTCTCCGCCTGAAGGAGTTTTTAGTGCGATCACTTTCCTTGGATTAACAACCTCCCCGGTTGTAACCAAGTCAAACACGGTGCCTCGTTTCTTTCTTGTATTTTTGCTAAGCTAATTTTATACAAGTGTTAGTTTAAGAGTTCGAGAAGGGTTGCTTTTGTTTTTTTTACAGGGCTATTCAACCCCCCCTTCTAGCCGGCCCAACGGTCCTACAAAGTTAACATGATATGCTCATGCTTGTATGTTGAAATGAACTTTATTTCATGCTTATAACATTCGGCCATGGTAGGACTAAGGGCCTAGGAAATCTTTAAACCTAAACTAAGCATGCCATGATTCTCCCTAAGACAAGATATGAAATTAATATGATATACTCATGCTTGTAAGTTAGTTAGAACCTTATTTCATGCTACATGAACTTTCGGCCACAACAAGTTTATAAGCCTAGGAAAACCTAGAACTTGAACTATACATGTTCATGATGTTCTTGGTAATAAATACTATGAAAATAGGTTAGGGTTTCCATGCTTTTATGCCACATGAAACCTAGTTATATGGTTCACAAGTTTCGGCCATGACAAGCTTATAAGCTTAGGAAACCTAGAACCTAAAATATACATGCTTATGATGTCCCTTATGATGTATGATATGATATTGGTTTAGAGATTCACATTCTTGTATGTTGATTTTAACCAAATGAAATGCTTGATAAGATTCGGCCATGATAAGTTCATAAGCTTAGGAAACCTAGAACCTAAACTATACATGCTTATGATGTTCCTCATGATATGTGATATGATATTGGTTTAGAGTTCACATGCTTGTATGTTGATTTTAACCAAATGAAATGCTTGATAAGATTCGGCCATGATAAGATTATAAGATTAGGAAACCTAGAACCTAAACTATACATGCTTATGATGTTCCTTATGATGTATGATATGATATTGGTTTAGGGTTCACATGCTTGTATGTTGATGGTTAACCTAAGCTACAATTATATGTTTCGTCCACTATATGATATTAGGGTTAGAGACCTAATTATGATTCCTATGTGTCTCACATGCAATGCTTCATGTTATGATAAGAACTTGCTATGCTTCTATGTTTATTTATGTATGATCATGACCTATGCATGTTAATAACCCTTATGATGTGCTGTGTGCCCAAAATTATGCATGTTTATATGATGTGCTGTGTGCCCAAATTATACATGCTATTATGATGAGCTGTGTGCCCAAGTTATGCATGTTTTTATGAAGTGCTGTGTGCCCAAACTTATGCATGCTATTATGAGGAGCTGTGTGCCCAAATTATGCATGTTTATGATATGTTAAGAAATATGATATGCATGAAATAATAAGAACCATGATATGTATAACATGCTACTTTACTTTATATGGCTTGTACCAAGGGTGGGCTCCATAAGCGCCCCGGGGTCGATGGACTAAGAAACGAGCCTCGTTAGGGATGGGCTCCTAAGTGCCCCTACGTCGATGGACTAAGAAACGGGCCTAGTATGTATGCCTTGTAGGGTTCAAGACTTGCTACCTTGGACCTACATAGGACGCGCGCATTTATGTATGTGGTACAAGCTGGGGCCCTAATCATGTTGAGATTATATTTAAGTATGTATGTAATAAGTTTTCAAAAGACATGTTGCATATATTTTTCATGATGCATGTTTTTGAAAGTCATCTCGCATGATACTTATGATTATGTTATGTTATGCTAGGATGCACCTTATGATTATGCCATGATATGCCATGATATTTATGATATGTTATGTTATGCTAGGATGCATTTTATGATTATGCCATGATATGCCATGATATTTATGATATGTTATGTTATGCTAGGATGCACTTTATGATTATGTCATGAGATGCCATGATACCTTACGATTATGTTATGATATGATGTTTCTATACATGATATGATGAGTTGTCTTTATGCTTTATGCCTTATGAATATGCTATGCTTTACGGTTTTAGTGAGTAGGAAGGATCTTACTGAGCCTTGTGTGCTCATAGCTTACTTTCCTTGTACCACAGATAAAGGTAAGGAATGGATGTACTAAGGGAGCAGCAGGAGGGGCAAGAAGGATGTGTGTAGTAGTGGCTCGGCTAAAAGAGAAAGACCTGCTTTTATTTAATAAGAATTATGCTTATGTCGTTACTTCATGACTCCATGACATTTCATCATGCTTATTAGTATTATGGCTTAAATTTATGTTAAGCATGCTATGTGATTTTATATGATAGGTAGTTAGTGATGATGATTTGAAAAGTAAAAGAAAAGTTTTAAAAAGAAAAAAAATATACTATAAACAAGACTTCCGTTGTTTTAAGTAATTAAGTAAAGGTAACCTCCGTCCCTTGAGCAGGAAGGGGCGGGGCGTTATAGTTAATCCAAGGCAGTAGAAAAAGCTCTGAAGAATCTCCTTCTCTAAAGGCGGAGAAGCCTTTTAGACACTAGAAGCTCAAAACTATTGCAAGAAAGGAATACAAAGTTTTTTTCTTTGTTGAATAATGAGATTTGAACCAAGGCTATATTTATAGCCTTGGTCGGGGTGCCCTGAAGGATTCCAGGCGCTCTGGGGGGATAAAATTTTATCCCCCAACGAATAGATCGCGGTTTGATCGCGATCAATATAAGAAGGCATCCCGGGCGCCCGGAATGGTTCTGGGCGCCCGGAGGTCAGAGCGCCCGGAATGGATCCGGGCGCCCGGACTGTGAAGTCAACCAGGTTGACTTTTCGTCCGGGCCTTCTGCTCCATTTCATCTCGGCTTGTTCCGGGTCTCTTCTGCTCCGCTTGCTTGGGTGATCTCCGCTATCCGGAATAGGGCTCACCCGAACCCAACTTCCGGTCTTCTCCTCGTGTAGCCTTCCTTCCTGGTTTCTCGTCCCTCAAACACCGCGTATGTTCTTCTTATATACCGGTGTACTCTTTCGCGGTAACCTCGTCCCTCGAACGCACCGAGCTCGTCAGCTCTCTCTCTGTGCCGTCCTTCTCGCTAGCCGTGTCTTCCGCTCGACTTCCTACGCTCCTGTACACTTAGACACAGGGATCAAATAACAAGCAGGACCTAACCTAACTTGGTTGATCACATCAAAACAACCACGGGGTCCAACAATCTCCCCCTTTTTGATGTGCATCAACCCAAGTTCAAGTTAGGGTATAAAAACAAATAGTAAAAATTACTAACCGACAAATAGTAATTTTAAAGAAATTACTCACTAACAGTTTAAGCATAAAAGATTGCAATACCAAAAAAAACTTTAAAATCTAACTCCCCCTTAACTGTAACTCCCCATTAACTTGTACCTCTCTCCCCCTTTGATCACAGTAAAAACAATGGGGATTAAAAAATTTCAAAGTTAAACATTTAAATATCGGATTTAAGAGGTGATTTTGCAAGAATTAAAAATTTTTAACTTAAACAAAAATATCTTCTGAAAATTTTTCTAAGTGAAAAATTTTATGCTAGAAATATTTTTCTAAAAAACATTTGAAGAACTTTTACAAGCATTATTTAATTCTTCTTTTCAAGAAAGTTTAATTAAACATTTCATTTTTATATTTGGCTTCCAGGCAGTGGCGAGGCACTAGGCCTTCTTGGTTATTAGAGCAATAACCACTTTCTAGTCAAAGCCTCATAAGGAAATTTACTGTTTAATTTTCTTCTCTGAAAGCCTTTAACTTTTAAATTTAATCTAGCAATAATTTTGGAATCCAGTAAGGATTCCTTCCTACTTGATTAATCAGAAACTTAGAGGGTATATAGTTTCTCGGAACTTTCCTATGTTGTCCCTGATGTTTTCTAATATACCAGTTTAATTTTCCATAAATCCTTAGTTTTGATTTTGGAAATTTATTTAAACATGCATGATTATCTTTTAAATTCTCAATTTCAATTTTTAATTTTTCATTTTCTAATTTTAAATTATCATACATTTCTAGTGGGCATGCTTTTGATAAGTTCAATTTCAATTCAGTATTTTCTTTTTCTAAGATTGCTAGATCCTTCGTAAGCATTTTGATAAAATTAAAGAATTGAGTAGGGGTAAGATCACGTACCTTACTTACCTTACTTGGTGATGCTCCCCCTTTGTCGCAGCTTTCTTCTTCTTCTGAGGATCCTCCCCCTTCATCTATGCTCATCTCTGAGTCCGAGTTATCTTCAAAGAGATGGTTGGCCATCAGTGCTATTCCTAAGAAGGCTTCGACTTCTGACTCGGAGGATGAAGAGTCGTCCCATGTAGCCTTCAGACTCTTACGTGTAGAGTACGTTGGTCTCTGAGGCTTCTCCTTGTGTCTTTTCTTCAACTTGGGGCAATCATCCTTGATGTGCCCTTCCTCATTGCAGTTGTAGCATTGGACCGTCCTTTTGTTGCGTTGATGCTTCCTTGACTGTGATTTAAATTTATTAGCATTAACAAATTTATTTAACTTTCTTACCAGTAGCACCGCTTCGGTTTCGTCGATCGATGCTTCAGAATCGGGATCGTCCTTTTCGGCTTGTAGGGAAATATTGATGTTCATCTTCTCCATTTGCTTAGGCTCTGTGATTCGAGACTCGTGAAGTTCAAATGTAGAGAATAAGTTTTCTAAAGTACTTACCTCAAGGTCCTTAGAGATGTAGTATTCATCTACTAAGGAGGCCCATTTCAGAGTTCTAGGGAAGGCGTTAAGTGCATACCGAATTGTAACGCCCCGCCCCTCCTGCTAAGGCGACGGGGGTTACTTGGACACATACATGCTTAATACAGCGGAAGTCTTACTTAGAGAATTTAAAAACTTTTCTTACTTTAACATTACCATAGACATAAAAGAACCACATAGCATACCCATCATAATTTTTAAGTCTCAATACCCAAACACATACTTAATTTCATGGAGTCATAAAGTAAAAATATCAACATGGTATATTTCTTATTAAACAAAAGCAGGTATTTTTCTTTAGCCAATCCATTACCACACACATCCTTCTAGCCCCTCCTGCTGCTCCCCTAGTACATCCATTCCTTGCCTTTATCTGTGGTACAAGAAAGTAAGCTGTGAGCACTCATGGCTCAGTAAGTTCCTTTCCTACTCACAAAAACCGTAAAGCATATTAAAATCACAAGTCAAGAGGCACAAAGACAAATTTATCATATCAAACAGCATATCATGGCATATAGAACATAACATAAAGTAACATGACATAATATAATGTGATCATCAAATGTATCCTGACATAGCATAACATCATCATAAACATCATGGCATAATCATAGAGTATAGCAAGGTAAATTCCTAAACATACATCATGCAACATATGCATGCAATATGTCTTTTGAAAACTTATAATATACATACTTAAACATAATCTCAACATGATTAGGGCCCCGACTTGTACCACATACATAAATGCACGCGTCCTATGTAGGTCCAAGGTAGCAAGTCTTGAACCCTACAAGGCATACATACTAGGCCCGTTTCTTAGTCCATCGACCTAGGGGCACTTAGGAGCCCATCCCTAACGAGGTCCGTTTCTTAGTCCATCGACCCCGGGGCGCTTATGGAGTCCACCCTTGGTACAAGTCATACACAAAGTAAAATAACATGTCATACATATCATAGTTCTTATCCTTTCATGCATATCATGTTTCTTAACATATCATAAAACATGCATATTTGGGCACACAGCACATGCATGAATCATAGCGTACATCATGAACATATCACTTATCATATCATAAAGCATGCATATTTGGGCACACAGCACATGCATGGATCATAAGCTTGCATAATGAACATGTCATTTTATCATATCATAAAGCATGCATAATTGGGCACATAGCACATACATGGATCATAAGCATACATAAAAGAGCATATCACTTATCATAAGAAGACATAACCATTCATGGAATCATTAAATAACATTTCTTGATTCATTACATAGCATGTGAAGTAAATCTAGGTTACTAAATCCATATGGCCGAAAGTCATGAGTAGGGCATGATCTCTAGACAACATACAACATAAAAATCTCATGATATCTTCACATACTAGCATAAGAAAGGTCATAAGCATGTTAACCTAAATTTTTAAGCCCTCCTAGGTTTCTAATTCTTTCATGGCCGAAACCTTCATGAAGAGCAATCAAGTTCTAAGCAACATGCAAACATGTAAACCCTAAACACATATCATATCATATTTCATAAGGAACAACTTAAGCAGGTTTAGTTTGGGTTCTAAGTTCCTTAAGCTTCTAACCTTATCATGGCCGAACCCTAGCATGTCTCATTCTAGGTTACAAGTAGCATGAAAGTGTTGAACCTTAAGCCAATATCTTATACATTTTCATGAGGAACATCATAAGCACATTTGTTTTAAATTCCAAACTTCCTAAACCCATTAACTCAAGGTGGCCGAAACATATCAATCATGGAACTAGGTTTTTAGTGGCATAAGAGCATGAAAACCACAACTACATTTCATAGCATACATCACAAGAACATCATAAGCATATACAAGTTGGGTTCTAAATTTCTCTAGGCCTTTAAACTAGTAGTGGCCGAAACATATCAAGCATGAAACTAAGTTTCTAGGGGCACAAGAGCATGGAAACCACAACTACATTTCATAGCATTTATCACAAGAACATCATGAGCATATCTAAGTTGGGCTCTAAGTTTTCCTAGGCCTTTAACCCAAGGGTGGCCGAAACATGTGAGCTTGGTTTTGTTTTTCATATGGCCTAAAAGCATGGAAACCCTACACAATTTTCATAGCAACATTACAAGGAACAACATGGGTAAAATTAGTTTAAAATCTAAGCATCCTAGCTTTAAAACTTAGTGTGGCCGAAAGTTACATGTAACCAATCTTCTATGTAACAAGCAACCATAAGAACATCAACTAGTTTCATATCATTTTATCAAGAAGGTCATGAGCCTCCTAGACTTGGTTTAAACTTTCCTATACTTCAAATCTCATCATAACCGAATCTTCATAAGCATGTAATAGGATTCATAATCAACATACAATCATGGCATAACATTATAGCTTCATATCTTGTCTTGGGAAAAATCTTAGCATGCTTAGTTTTTAGGTTTAAAACTCTCCTAGGCCTTTAGCTCTTCCATGGCTGAACATTCATGAGCATGGAAATGGAGTTTCAAACAACATACAAGTAAGAGAAAAAGTTAACAACATCATTATCATAGGGTACATAACACAAGAATAAGGAAACATGCTTAGTTTGAGTCTTAAGCTTACCTAGTCCTCTTGTTCATGCTTGGCCGAGAGTCTAGGGTTCATGGATCTAAGTTTTTATTGTTCATTCTAGCATGGAAACCTTAGATTAACCTCTTATATAAGATACATGTCACAAAAATAAATAATAAGCATATCTAGTTACAATTTTCTTAAACACTTCCTCTTGTCTTGGCCGAAATTCTCATAAAGCAAACCTTAGGTTTTTAAGCGATCTATCTTCATGGAAAACCATATAAACTATTGTACCACAGGTGAGGGGAAGCTTACCTAGTGTTCCCTTGTTAATCCTTAAAGAAATGGTACCCTTGGTGAAGAGGAAGGAGGCTAGCACTCCTTTTGATTTCTCTTGCTTGGAAGGGTGCACCTTGAAGGCTCCTTCTTGTAATTTAGTTTCCTCTTAGGGAGAAACCTAAACTTGGCTTGTGGAGATGAGGGAGGAGGGCTTCTAGTTTCGGCAATGGTGAGGGAGAAGGAAGAAAAATGAAATCCTTTCCTTTCTTTCCTTTTTATGCTAGGTGGGTGGAAGATACAAAGATGAACTTTGCTTCCCTTTTTCCTTAATTCATGCATGTATTTTTCTAATGAGAATATGTCCTCATTCCTTTCCCTTAATTCTTCTCTTCATTATTCTCTTAAACTCCACGAAAATAGAGAAGGAAAAGGAAGAAAGACAACTTGTCTTTTACTTACTCCTTTTCTTAACCAAGAGGTAAACAAGAGGAATAAACCTACTTGATTTTCTCTTATTCCCTCACTTAATCATATCCTCACTTTTAACTTCAATTCCCATCATTTTCCATTCATATGTTATTTATTATCCTAGTGGTTATCATACATAACTTTATTTCTATCCTTTGTGAGAGGTTCAAGGTTCAAACCTTCACCTCTTCTTTTTATTTCTCTTATTTCTTTTTCTTTTGATTCTTCTTTTATGCTCCAAAGCAAATAACACTCATATACTTATCTTATAATTTTGTGGGTGTTACACGAATGGAATCTCGTTTTGTTACCGTTTCACCGAGATTCATCAGTTGCGTTATCAGTTCCTTGATCCTTGCTTGAAGTTGCGCAACCTTCTCGCCGTTGTTCATCCGAATATTTGTTAGTTGTGTTCGGAGGACATCGCGCCTTGCTAGCTTCACTTCTGAGGTGCCCTCGTGGAACTCCAGGAATTTATCCCAGAGGTCTTTGGCGGAGTCATAGCTTTTGATCTGACTTACCTCCTGGGGCGGCAGCACACTGAGCAGGTGAAATTCGGCCTTTCCGTTGGCCACGCAATCGACCTGCTCCTTTTTCATCCAGTTGCACTCTTCTTTATCTTTTGGCGCTGCATATCCATACTTCATTATTAAAAGAATATCAAATTCAGTTTTAAAAAATACCTCCATTTTTCGCTTCCAAGTAGCGAAGTCTCCATCAAACTTCGGGGGATGAATGTTCGCGCCGGGCATCATCATGATCTTTGTGCTTTAGTCGGCCGATAGTCCTTCTGAGGCTGTCGGGCTTTGATACCAATTGTTGGCGCAGCGAGGGCCGGCAAGAGGGGGTGAATTTCCTGCAAGATTAAAGCTACCCTCCTCGAGACTTTCAACTCAAAAGTATGCAATAGTAATAAAAGTAAACTAACATAAACAAAAAGAAAGACTCAGCTATTTACTTGGTTACAACCAAGAAGGTTGTTAATCCAAGGCAGTAGAAAAAGTTCTGAAGAATCTCCTTCTCTGAAGGCGGAGAAGCCTTTTATACACTAGAAGCTCAGAACTATTGCAAGAAAGAAATATAGAGTTGTTTGCTTTGTTGAATAATGAGATCTGGACCAAGTCTATATTTATAGCCTTAGTCAGGGCGCCCTGAAGGATTCCAGGCACCCTGGGGGGATAATATTTTATCCCCCAACGAATATATCATGGTTTGACCGTGATCAAGATAAGAAGGCATCTCGGGCGTCCGGAATGGTTTCGGGCGCTCGGAGGTCCGAGCGCCCGGAATGGTTCCGGGCGCTCGGAGGTCCGGGCGCCCGGAATGGATCCGGGCACCCGGATTGTGAAGTCAACCAGGTTGACTTTTCGTCCGGGCCTTCTACTCCATTTCAGCTGGGCTTGGTCTGGGTCTCTTCTGTTCCACTTGCTTGGGTGATCTCCGCTATCCGGAAAAGGGCTCACCCAAACCCAACTTCCGGTCATCTCCTCGAGTAGCCTTCCTTCCTGGTTTCTCGTCCCTTAAACGCCGCATACATTCTTCTTGTCCACCGGTGTACTCTTCCGCGGTCACCTCGTCCCTCGGACTCACCGAGCTCATCAGCTCTCTCTCTGTGCCGTCCTTCTCGCTAGCCGCGTCTTCCGCTCGACTTCCTGCGCTCCTAAGCTCCTGAACACTTAGACATAGGGATCAAATAACAAGCAGGACCTAACCTGACTTGGTTGATCATATCATAACAACCACGGGGTCCAACAATTGGAAGGCGGACTGTCCTCGTAGGAGAGAGAATAATAAAGGTATATCTTATTCTCTAGTAGTTGAAACATGTTTAGCGGTGTTATCTACCAACACTTGGTGTATAGATACAGGAGCCACTGATCATGTCTGCAATACATTACAGGGGTTCCAGGAAACCCGGCGACTATTTGAGGGAGAGATAACCGTCTACTTGGGCAATGCTACAAAAGTGGCGGCTGTTGTAGTGGAAGACGTCTACTTATCATTCGATATAAATAGAACTTTGGTTTTGAGAAATTGTCTTTATGTACAAACTTTTAGAAAGAATTTAATTTCAGTTTCTAAATTGTTTGTGGATGAATATTCTATTTCTTTTGATGACAAAGTGGTTATCAAGAAGAATAGGGTTATTATCTGTTCTGGTACATTAGTAGGCAATTTATATACTCTAAATCCAATTTCTCCCACAAAGCAACAAATGGGAATTAATAGCACATCTTCTAATTCTAATAAGAGAATGGAACCTTCGGAAATGAACCAAACATATCTTTGGCATCTAAGGCTTGGTCATATTAACTTGAGTAGGATTCAAAGGCTTATAGACGATGGACTCTTGGGTTCATTAGTGTTGGAAAACTTTCCAACTTGTGAATCCTGCTTGGAAGGTGAAATGACCAAGAGACCTTTTAAGACCAAGGGGTATAGAGCCAAAGATGTGTTAGAATTGGTTCATTCTGATTTGTGTGGTCCTATGTGTATCCAGGCAAGAGGTGGTTTCAAATATTTTGTCTCTTTCATAGACAATTATTCGAGATATGAGTACATTTACTTGATGCGCCACAAATCTGAATGCTTTGATAAGTTCAAAGAGTACAAGGCTGATGTGGAGAAACGTCATGGTAAAAGTATCAAGACACTACGGTCTGACCGTAGTGGCGAATACCTCTTTGGAGAGTTTAGGAATTACTTATCAGAGGCTGGGATTCAATCCCAATTGTTTGCACCTGGTACACCCCAACAGAATGGTGTGGCAGAACGAAGGAATAGGACTCTTATGGAAATGGTTATATCGATAATGAGTTATTCAAAATTACCAAATTCATTTTGGGGATATGATCTGGAAACAATAGTGTACATTCTGAATATGGTACCTTCTAAATCAGTACCCTCTACTCCCATGGAATTATGGAATAGACATAAGCCTAGTCTGAGTCATATTCGGATATGGGGTAGTCCAACACATGTGCTGAAGGGAGATACTGACAAGTTGGAATCACGTACAGAAGTTTGTTTGTTTGTGGGATATCCTAAGTGAACGAAAGGTGATTTGTTTTATAATCCTAAAAGTCAGAAGATCATTGTTAGCACCAATACTCGATTTTTAGAAGAAGATTATGTAATGAACCACAAGCCCATGAGTGAAATTATTCTAGAAGAAATTAGAGAAGACACGGCTAGTCTAGTACCAATAGCACAAGATGAAATATAACAAGAAACTGCAACACGTTTCACAAATGATACACAACCACAGATAGTGCCTCGTCGTAGTGGGAGGGTTGTGAGGCAACATGAAAGATTCATGTTTTTGGGAGAGTCTTCGGACTTGATCCCTGGTAAACATTAACCTGATCCCCGGACATATGACGAAGCACTCCAAGATAAAGATGCAGTATCTTAGCAAAGAGCGATGAATTCTGAAATAGAATCTATGTATTCTAACAAAGTCTGGGAGCTTGTAGAACCATCAAATAGTGTAAAAGCTATTGGATGCAAATGGATCTACAAAAGGAAAGAGGGACAGACGGGAAGGTGGAAACCTTCAAGGCAAGGCTTGTTGCGAAGGGGTATACTCAAAAAGAGGGAATCGATTATGAGGAAACCTTTTCGCCAGTAGCTATGCTTAAGTCTATCCGGATACTCTTATCTATTACTGCTCATATGGATTATGAAGTTTGGCAAATCGATGTCAAGACAACTTTCCTTTAAGGAAGTCTTGAAGAAAACATCCATATGAAGCAACCAGAGGGGTTCATTGAAAAAGGCAAAGAGCATATAGTGTGCAAGATAAATCGGTCTATTTATAAACTGAAGCAAGCTTCAAGATCTTGGAACATTCGATTTAATGAAGTAATCCAGTCGTATGGATTTATTCAGTGTCAGGATGAGTCTTGTGTATACAAGAAGTGTGATGGAAACGTGGTGGTATTTCTTGTACTATACGTAGATGACATTTTGTTAGTTGGAAACAATATCAAAGTGTTGTCGGAAGTAAGGGTATAGTTGTCCAAGTAATTCGATATGAAGGACTTAGGAGAATGTGCACATATTCTTGGGATCAAAGTAATAAGGGATTGCAAGAAAAGGATGTTGTGCTTGTCCCAAGCTTTATATATCGATATAATCCTTGCTCGTTTTAGCATGCAAGACTCCAAGAAAGGTTTTTTACCTTTTAGACATGGAGTAGCTTTATCTAAAGAGATTTCTCCGAAGACATCAAAGGAGATAGAGGACATGAAGGCAGTTCCTAATGCTTCGGCTGTTGGAAGCCTAATGTACGCTATGTTATGCACGAGACCGGATATCTGTTTTGGCGTTGGCATGGTTAGCAGATATCAAAGTAACCTTGGACAAGTACATTAGACTATTGTTAAGCATATATTAAAGTACCTGAAAAAGACTAGAGATTATATGCTGGTTTACCAAGCAGATGATTTGCTTCCTGTGGGTTACACGAATTCTGACTTCCAATCAGATAGGGACAATAGTAAGTCTACATCGGGCTATGTGTTACTTTAGGAGGTGGAGCCATTTCATGGAGGAGTGTTAAGCAGAAATGTGTTTCAGACTCATCCATGGAAGCTGAGTATGTGGCAGCCTCTGAGGCAGCCAAAGAAGTTGTATGACTTAGGAACTTCCTAATGGACTTAGATGTGATTCCTGGTTTGCCCAAAATCATCACAATTTATTGTGATAATAGTGATGCAGTAGCAAACTCGAAGGAAACACGCCCATAAGGCGAGTAAACACATAGAACGTAAGTACCACCTGATACGAGACATTGTAAAGCGAGGAGAAGTTGTTATCGCCAAGATTGCATCAGCGGATAACCTGGTAGATCCTTTCACTAAGGCCCTTACGACGAAAGCTTTCGATCGGCATGTTGAAGGAATGGGAATCAGATGTATGATAGCGTTTATGACAGCATAGTCTTTTAGTATAAGTGGGAGATTGTTAGAGTGTATACTAAAAGCCTAGCTTTTTATAAACATTTATTTTGAAATAAAAGAATCACATTGGTCAAATGCCTACATTTATATGCTAAGTGTAGTTGTTCAATTAATTTATATTGTAGATAACATGATGTGTGGTGTCACACACAGAAGATCATGCTATCAGTTCCTTATAAATTATAAATAGTAGCTCACGACTAAGATGGATAGGAACGAACCATTGGAATAGTCATAGTGTAATTTGGTATTAATTTATCTTGACTATAAAATTACACTAGTACACTCTGAGTGTATTGAGCGGGATCATTTGAGGTAGTTTCTTTTTATACTGACTATATAAAAGAACAAGACCTTTGTTATTATGGAAGTGTGTGCTCTTAATCATGATATAATAACAAGCACATATACTCAATATTCATTTCTTTAATTTATCAAAGGGTGTGATTTAGTTCGATAAATGAATAGGCCCGATAAGTTGGGAAATGATATTATTTATATGGTGTATTATTGATTATAGAGTGAAACTGTGTCCTAGTAATATAGGTTGATAATGTCCCCAAGAGGAGCTCATAAGGATTGTCATGTAAACCCTGCAGGTGGACTTAGTCCGACATGACAATAAGGTTGAGTGGTACTACTCTTGGAGCTAGATATTACTTAAGTGAGTTGTCAATAACTCATTTAATTATTGGACATTCGATATCTTAAACACAGGGAGACTAACACACTCATGATAAGAAGGAGACCATATAGTAATATGGGATTGGTGCGGTAGTTCAATAAAAACTCTTTAGTTGTATGAGTTATTATTGATGAACTCGAGTTGGGTGTTCGTGGTGAACACGGGAAGCTCAAGTCCATCGGGAGACCAAAACCATTTCCTCCTCTCAGTCCCTATCGTAGCCTCTTATTTTGAAAGTCTTATACCCACCATACCCACCTTCTTACCCATCCTAAGGTGGCTGGCCAAGCCAAGCTGTTGCAGTGTATACTTAAAAGTTTAGCTTTTGTACACATTTATTTTGAAATAAAGAATCTCATTGGTCAAATGTTTACATTTATTTGTTAAATGTAATTGTTCAATTAATTTATATAGTAGATAACATGGAGTGTGGAGTCACACTTAGAAGATCATGTTGTCGGTTCTCGATAAATTATAAACAGTTGCTCACGACTAAGATGGAAAGGAACAAACCATCAGAATAGACGTAGTGTAATTAAGTATTAGTTTATCTTGACTAATGAATTACACTGATGCACTTTAAGTGTATTGAGTAGGATCATTTAGGTAAGTTCTTTTTGTACTGACTTAGTGAAAAAACTAGACCTTAGTTATTATGGAAGTGTGTGCTCTTAATCCTAATATAATAACAAGCATGTATATTTAATATTTATTTCTTTGACTTATCAAAGGGTGAGGTTTAGCTCGATAAATCAATATGCCCGATAAGTTGGGAAATGATATTACTTATAGTGTGTGTTGTTGATTATAGAAGGAATCTGTGTCCTAGTTATCTAGGTTGAGAATGTCCCCAAGAGGAGCTCATAAGGATTGCCATGTTAAACCCTGCAGGTGGACCTAGTCCAACATGACAATAAAGTTGAGTGGTACTACTCTTGGAGCTAGATATTAATTAAATGAGTTGTCAGTAACTCACTTAATTAGTGAACATTCGTAATCTTAAACACAGGGAGACTAACACACTCATGATAAGAAGGAGCCCATAATGTAATTTGGGATTGGTGTGGTAGTGCGGTAATAACTCTCTAGTGGAATGAGTTATTATCGATGAACTTGAGTTGTGTGTTCGGGGTGAGCACGGGATACTCGAGCTTATCAGAAGGCCAAAACCAATTTCTCCTCTAGGTCCCTGTTGTAGCCTCAATAAAGCTCAAGTCCATCCAAAGAAAAGCCTATCTTGGTGTCCAAGAAGGGGCCGGTTCATTGCTTGGTGACCAAGCAATGGCCGACCACATATTCTCTAGAAGTGGCCGACCCTTGCCTTGGGCAAAGGGGCCGGCCGCAATATTTAAATTAGGAAGGTTGTTTTTGAATTTTTAAATTTCCTCAGATATTTACAATTTGTAAAAAGAGAGATTTTAAAAATTTATAAAAATTTTCCTAATTTAAATTAGGCCACAAGGTTTTAAAAGAGAGTTGTAAAATTTATAAAACTTTCTTTTAAAAAGAAATATTATTAGAGATGTTTTAAATTTTAAAACTTGGTTTTAAATTTTAAAACTTTCCTTTTAATATCCACATTAGAAAAAAAAAGAGTTTGCAAAATTTTATTAGAAGTTTTCTTTTTTTAAAATTTTATAAATTTTTTTTTTCTTTCTTTCCCTTTTAATAAGTAGCCGGCCACCTTGCTTGGTGCCTAAGCAAGGGGCCGGTCAAATAATTAAACATCAACAAATAGTTGTTTAATTAATAAATCAATCTAGGATTGATTAATTAAAAGGAAAGAAAAAGAAAAAATTAAAAGGAAATAGGAATGAGTCTAATTTTTTATAAAACTCTTTCCATAATTTTCTGTTGGGAAACTAATATAAAAAGAGGGGAAGGGGAGGCCTTGAAAAATATAACAATTGATATTGTGTTGTTGGAGATCATCAAGTGGCCGGCCCCTCTCCCTCTCTTCCCTTTGCTCTCTTTTGCTCCTTTGTGGTGGTGGTGGCCGAATTCTAGAGAAGGAGGGGAAGCTTTCCGGGTGGTGTTCGTCTTGGAGGATCGTCGCCCACACGACGTCTAAGAGGAGGCAAGGGATACGGCAGAAGATCTCGAGGATTTTAGCATACAAGGAAGAGGTATAACTAGTATTTAATTTCCGCATCATACTAGTTAATTTTTCTTTGAATAAATACCAAATACAAGAGACATTCGATTCTTGTTTTTTGAATTTAATTCTGATGTTGTGTTCTCTTTCTTTTTTCCTTATGATTTGATTGTTCCTTTTGGTTAACCTAGAGTTATATAAAGAAATTAAATATTAACTTTCCTTAAAAGGCTTTGTCTAGTCGGTGGTGGTTGCTCCCATATCCAAGAAGGCCAAGTGCCTCGCCATGCAGTACTGGAAGCCAATTTTGGAAACTAATATTTAATTAAATTTATAACCTAGGTGATTTGGATCAAACGTGTTAAGTTCCGCAGGAGATCCAAATCTAAACCTAAAAGAACATATAAGTTAAACTTGGAATCAAACGTGTTAAGTTCCGCAGGAGATACAAGTTTAACTTAAAAGAACACATGATAGCTAGGAAAGGTCAGATCACGTACAAAATTTTTGTACAGTGGAGCCATTGGGTTTTCCGAGTAGCAACCAACACAAGCTTGGAGCCCAAGCAAGGGCCGGCCAAAACAAAGCCTTGGATGGGTTGAAGTGTGGCCGACCCTAACTTGGAGTCCAAGTTGGTGGCCGGCCACAATAAAATTAAAAGGATTTTATTTTTTAAAATATTTTCTTATGTGGAAGCCATGATTTAAAAGAGAGTTTTAAAATTAAATCTTTACTTTTATAGTTTCTACAAAAGATTAAGAGAAAGGTTTGATATCTTTCCTTATTTATAGATTGAAAGGAAGATTTTAATTTTGGAGAAAACTTTCCTTATTGTAATCATCCACATGTTTTAATAGAGAAATTTTAATTTATAAAAGTTTGCTTTTATAACCAACCATGAAGGGAATTTTTAAAGAGAAATTTTTATTTTAAAAATTTTCGGAAACAAATTAGGAAGTTTTAATTTTGTGTTTAAAACTTTCCTTGTTTGGAGGAGATGGTGGTGGCCGACCATTAATAGAAGAAAAGGAAATTTTTTATCAATTAAATTTTCCTTTCAATGGCAAGAAAATAAGGAAGTTTTTATTAAAACTTTCCTTATTTGCTAAGACCAAGGAATATAAAAGAGAGGGTAGAGGTGCCTCACTTTACAACAACAATATATCTTCTATTATTCCTCTCTTCCTTAGTTGGTGGCCGACCCTCTCTTCCTCTTCTCCTATTCTTCTTCCTTGTGTGACCGGCGGCATCTTCATCTCAAGGAGCTTGGTGGTGGCCTGATCTTGTTAGAGGAAGAAGGAGAGATAGGAGGCTTTGTTTCTTAGCATCCCTTGGAGCTTGGTTGGTCGCCAAAGTTCTTCATCTCTAGGAGTTTGTTGATTGGCCGAAACTTGTTTGGAGAAGAAGGAAGCTTGGGTGGATTCTCGTCTCGGTAGATCGTCGCCCACACGACGTCCGAGATAAGAAGAGGAATACTGTAGAAGATAGTGAGGTCTATAAGTTACAAAAGGTATAACTAGTTATTAGTTTCCACATCATAACTAGTTTATCCTTTTGTTTGGATCATGAAATATCAAACAAAAGAGGCTATCGAATTCATGTTTTCGATTTTGTGTTTCTTTTGATTTTCGAACTTGTGATTCGATTGTTCTTTTTGGTTAAACCTAGGGTTACTATAAGGAGATTAAATATTGAATTTCGTTGAAAGGCTTTGTCTAGGAAGTGGTGGATGCTCCCATACCCAAGAAGGCCTAGTGCCTCGCCATGTTTAACCTGGTAGCCGATTTCTGAAATTAATATTTAATCGAATTTGTAACATGGGTGGATTTGGATCAATAATGTTAAGCATCATTTGCGATCCAAGTCTAAACCTCTAAGAACAGATAAGTTGAATTTGGAATCAATAATGTTAAGTTCTGTTTGCGATTCCAAATTTAATTTCTAAATAACACAATAGGTTGTTAGGAATGGTTTATGACTTGTACAAAATTTTTGTACAGGGGAATTAGTACGATATTCTCAGTAGCAACCAACAACCACATACTCAGCTTCCATAGTGGAGTCTAAAACATATTTCTGCTTTACACTCCTCCATTGTTATGACTTCACTTCCTAAAGTAAACACAAAGACTCGAGGTTAACTTACTATTGTCCTTATCTGATTGTAAATCCGAATCCATGTAACCCACAGGGAGCAAGTCATCTGCCTGGTAAACTAGCATATAATCTCTAGTCCTTCTCAGGTACTTTAATATATGCTTTACGAAAGTCCAATGTCCTTGTCTTGGGTTAATTTGATATCTGCTAACCATACCCACGGTAAAATAGATATCCAGTCTCGTACATAGCATCGCATACATTAGGCTTCCTACAACATAAGGAACTGCCTTCATTTCCTCTATCTCTTTTGATGTCTTATGATGCATCTCTTTAGATGAGGGTACTCCATGCTAAAAAGGTATTAAAACTTTCTTGGAGTTTTGCATGCTAAAATGAGCTAGGATAGTTGTAACGGCCCGCCCCTCCTGCTAAGGCCACGGGGGGTTACTTTACCCTACTTAACAACTTATTAACTTATTACAGCGGAAGTCTTACTTGTAAATTTTTGAAACATAGAATCCATATGTCATACTTTACATTATTTCAAGACATATAGGAATTAACATGATAAAATGTCATAGAGTTACAATCATAAAATAAATATCAACTAAGCACAATTCATATTTAATGAAAGCAGGTCTTTTCTTCTTTATCTAGTCACTACCACACACATCCTGCTAGCCCCTCCTGCTGCTCCCCTAGTTCATCCAACCTTTGCCCTTATCTGTGGTACAAGAAAGTAAGCTGTGAGCACTCATGGCTCAGTAAGTTCCTTTCCTACTCACAAAATCCGTATAGCATGTCAACAATCACAAAGCATATATCAAAGCATAAAGTATCATAGCATATCATACATGATCATCATACGTATCATGAGCACAATCATAGATATCATGGCATAATCATGGCATAAACACAAGGTAGCATGGCATAACATAACATGATCATCATACTCATCATGGCATATTCATAAAGTATATGCAAGGTGAACTTTTAAAACATGCATCATGTCTTGTTTAAAACGTATAGTATAGATACTTAAACATAATCTCAACATAAGAGGGGATCCCGGCTTGTACCACGTACATAAATGCGCGCGTCCTAGTAGGTCCAAGGTAGCAAGTCTTGAACCCTACAAGGCATATACTAGGCCCGTTTCTTAGTCCATCGACCTAGGGGCACTTAGGAGCCCATCCCTAACGAGGCCCGTTTCTTAGTCCATCGACCCCGGGGCGCTTATGGAGCCCACCCTTGGTACAAGCCTTAAAAGTAAAATAGCATGTCATATTTACATAGTCCATATCACTCATGTCATATTCATGTCATGAAGAGTGCTCTTGATCCCACTTATAGGGAAGCAACTCTTTTAGGCATAGCTTAAAGCATGTATATTTGAGCACACAGCATATCATGATTTTGAGTACACAGCATATCATGAACACATGCATAATTAAGCATACAACCTATCATGAGTTTAAGCACATAGCATATCATGAATTTGAGCACATAGTATATCATGAGTTTAGGCACATAGCATATCATGAATTTGAGCACATAGCATATCATGAGTTTAAGCACACAACATATCATGAACTTGAGCACATAGCATATCATGAAATTGAGCACACAGCATATCATGAAAATAAGCACATAGCATATCATGAAATTTAGCACACAGCATATCATGAAAATGAGCACATAACATATCATGAAATCAAGCACACAGCATGTCATGAATAGGACCTAACATATATAAATGAACATCACAGCATGTCATACTCTCCACATATCATAAAGCATTGCATGTGAAGTTCATGGAAGAACACAATTAGGTCTCTAACCCTAGTAACAAGTGGTGGCCGAAACATGTAGAGATGGTTTAGGTTATCAAGCAACAAAAGAACATGTGAACCCTAAACATCTATCATTTCTTATGACATAAGAGGCATCTTAAGCATGTTAGGTATAGGTTCCAAGCTTTCTAGGTCCCTTTTCATAACATGGCTGAAACTCATTAAGCCTCCTTTTGGGTTATTAACAACATACAAGCATGAACAACCCTAACAATTTTCATATCATATTCCATAAGAAACCACTTGAGCATATTTGATTTAGGTTCTAAGTTCTCTAAGCCTTTAACCCTAACATGGCCAAAACCCTAGAAACATGTTTCTAGGTTACAAGCAACTTGAAAAGGTTGATCTTCATACTAACATATCAATACATATCATGAGAATCACCATAAGTACTTTTAGTCTAAGTTTCAAGCTTCTCAAGCCTTTTAAACTAATGTGGCCGAATCTTGTAAGCATGGGAATTAAGTTTCTAGTGGCATATTAGCATGAAGACCATAAGAACTTTCCTAGCATTCATTTCAAAGAATAACATGGACCACTTAGTTTAGAAATTTAAGCATCCTAGGTTTTAAAAACAATTGTGGCCGAATGCTAAAGAACAAGGATTCAAGTTTCAAGCAACATGTGAACATTAATTTATTTCATATCTCTTCATCAAGTAGATCATAAGTATCTTAGACTTGATTTAAACTTTCCTAGGGTTCAAGTCTTAAAATGGCCGAATCATCATATACATAAGAAATATTGTTCAGCTTAACCTAAGATCATGGCATGTCATATTAGCTTCATATCTTGTCTTATGAGAATCATAGCATGCTTAAATTTTTAGGTTAAAGCCCTTCTAGGCCCTCAACTCTATCATGGCCAAATGTACATGAATATGGAATCAAGTTTAAATTGACATACAAGTGGGAAAAACATTAACAACACCATTTATCATGAGGTACACATCATAAGAACAAGGGAACATGCTTGGTTTAGGTTTAGAGCTCTTCTAGTTCTTTTGTTCCTTCTATGACGAAAATCTAAGTTCATCAATTTATGTTCTAACCAAACATTCTAGCATGAAAATATTAGTTTAACCCTCCTACCATAAGGTACATAACATAAGCAACATCATGAACATATCTTAGTTGGTTTTCAAGGTTCTTTAAACTCTTTCTTTTTGTTTGGCCGAAACCCTCATGAAACAACCATAGGTTTTTAAGCAATATTTTTACATAACAATCACATAGCTATTGTACCACAGGTGAGGGGAACTTACATCCTTTCTCTTGTGGTTTTTCTTAAGGAGGAAAGTGTTCTAGTTGTTAAGGAAGGAAGAAGGTTCTTCTTCTTGTGCCTCCTTTGATTTCCTTTGCTTGGGAGGGCTAGAACTTGAAGATTTCTTCTTGAAATTAGCTTCCTTGGAGAAGAACTTGACTTAGTGCTCGGATCAAAGAGTGGGAGGATCTCCTAGTCTCGGTGAAGAAAAGAAAAGGAGGAAGGAGGAGGAAGAATGAGGAAAATGAGAGATTTACTTCTCATTTTTCTATTTATTCATCATGAGAGGAATTTATGCCTTCATTAATCTTTCCCTTAATTCATCCATTACTCCTCTCTTGATTCCCACGAAAATGAGGAGAGGGAAGGGTGAGGAAGACAACTTGCCTTCTTCTTGTTCCTTCTCTTAACCAAGAGGGAGAAGAGGTGAGCAATTTGGTTTTCTCTTGCTCTTTGCTTTATTTTTTCTTCTCTCCTTTAACTAAAATTTTTATTCCTTCCTATGCATATGTTACTCTCTATCCTAGTGGTGATCATGCCATTAATCTTTCCCCATTATTGGTGGGAGGTTCAAGGTTCAATCCTTGGCCTCCACCTCTTACCTTTTATTTTTATTTTGTTTCTTACTCTTCTTTTTCTCTTATCCTTTTTATTTATTTCCATGCTCTTAATGAGAATAATACTCATGTATTTATAAAAATTCGTGGGTGTTACAATAGTATCGATATATGAAGCTTGGGATAAGCACAATATTCTTTTCTTGCGATCCCTTATTACTTTTATCCCAAGAATATGTCTACATTCTCCCAAGTCCTTTATATCAAATTCCTTGGACAACCATACCCTTACTTTTGACAGCACTTTGATATTGTTGCCAACTATCAAAATGTCATCTACATATAGTACACAAAATACCACCACGTTTCCGTCACACTTCTTGTATACACAAGACTCATCCGGTCACTGAATAGATCCAAAAGACTATATTACTTCATTAAAATGGATATTCCAAGACTTGAAGCTTGCTTCAGTCCATAAATATACCGATTGAGCTTACATACTAGATGCTCTTTGCCCTTTGCAATAAACCCCTCTGGTTGCTTCATATGGATATTTTCTTCAAGACTTCCATTAAGGAAAGTTGTCTTGACATCCATATGTCAAACCTCATAATTCATATGAGCGGCAATTGATAAGAGTATCCGGATAGACTTAAGCATAGCTACTGGCGAAAAGGTTTCCTCATAATCGATTCCCTCTTTCTGAGTATACCCCTTCGCAACAAGCCTTGCTTTGAGGTTTTCCACCTTTCCGTTTGTCCCTATTTTCCTTTTGTAGACTTATTTACACCCAATGGCTTTTACACCATTTGGTGGTTCTACATGCTCCCAGACCTTATTAGAATACATAGATTCTATTTCAGAGTTTATTGCACTTTGCCAAGATGCTGCATCTTTATCTTGGAATGCTTCATCATGTGTGCAGGAATCAGGTTCATGTTCACCAGAGATCAAGTCCAAGACTCTCCCAAAAACATGAATCTTCCAGGTCGCCGAACAACCCTCCCACTACGATGTGGCACTGTTTGTAATTGTGCATCATTTGTGACACGTGTTGCAGTTTCTTGTGGTATCTCATCTTGTACAGTTGGTACTAGTTTAGACGTGTCTTCTCTTATTTTATTAAGAACAATTTTTCTCATGGGCTTGTGGTTCATTATATAGTCCTCTTCTAAAAATTAGGCATTAGTGCTAATAATGACCTTCTGATTTTTAGGATTATAAACCTTCTTTCGTTTCTCTAGGATAACCCACAAATAAGTGAACTCCTGTCCAACTTATTAGTGTCTCCCTTCAGCACATGTGCTGGACTACCCCAAATCCGAATATGCCTCAGACTAGGCTTACGCCCATTCTATAATTCTATGGGAGTAGATGATTCTGACTTTAGAAGGTACTATGTTCATTGCAGTTTTCAGAGTATATCCCCAAAATGAATTTGGTAATTCTGAATAACTCATCATCGATCTAACCATTTTCATAAGAGTCCTATACCTTCGTTCTACCACACCATTATATTGGGGGTGTACCAGGTGTAGACAGTTGTGATTGAATCACAACTTCTGATAAGTAACTCCTAAACTCTCCTAAGAGGTACTTACCACTATGATCACACTATAGTGTCTTGATACTTTTACCTTGACGTTTCTCCATATTAGCCTTGTACTCTTTGAACTTATCAAAGCACTCAGACTTGCGGTGCATCAAATAAATGTACCCGTATCTCGAATAGTCATCTATAAAAGAGATGAAATATTCGAAACTAGCTCTTGCCTGGATAGTCACACAAATCAGAATGAACCAATTCCAACATATCTTTGGCTCTATACCCCTTAGCCTTAAAAGGTCTCTTGGTCATTTTACCTTCCAAGCAAGACTCGCAGGTTGGAAAGTTTTCCACCACCAATGAACCTAAAAGTCCATCAGTTTTTAACCTTTGAATCCTGCTCAAGTTAATATAACCTTGCCTTAGATGTCAAAGATATGTTTGGTTCATTTCCAAAGGTTGCTTTCTCTTATTAGAATTAGAAGATGTGTTATTAATTTTTATTTATTGCATCGTCGGAGTTATTAAATTTAGAGTATACAAATTGTCAACTAATATACCAGAACATATAGCCGCTCTATTTTTCTTGACAACCACTTTGCTATCAAAAGAAACAGAATATCCATCCTTAAATAGTTTAGAAACTAAAATCAACTTCTTTCTAAAACTTGGTACATAAAGGTAATTTCTTAAAATCAATGTTTTATTCCTATTAAAGGATAAATAAACATCTCTCATTACAACAGTCACCACTTTTACAGCATTGCCCATGTAAATGGTGATTTCTACTTCATGTAGTTGTCAGGTTTCTTGGAACCCCTGCAATGATTTACAGACATGATCAGTGGTTCTCATATCTACACACCAGGTACTGGTAGATAACACTACTAAACATGTTTCAACAACTAATAAGATACACTTTTATTGTTCTCATTCCTGAGAGGGCAGTCCACCTTAGTGTCCAAGCTTTGTTTCCAATCATTATAATTGAGACTAGTAAGTCTATTCTCTAGTATAACAGATAGGGAATTGAAAAACATTTGAAATCCTAAGAATCACAAAAATATTTGGTCAAGACCAACACCTCAAAATCCCTGTGAATTTTGTATGCCACGTTAGTGTGAACGTATACAAATTCAAACATTTATAAGAGGAGATTTTATCCATTAATTTTATTATCTTGTCAACCTATCTTTATGATAAATAAAATTAATAGTTGGTCTACCTTCGATCAAATATTTGGTCAAAACTTTAGAAATTAAAATAATATTGATTCCTCAAAACAATATCATTTAAATTCGCCAACACCTCAAACACCGTGAATTTTGTATGCCACGTTAGTGTGGACGTATACAAATTCAAAAATTTGTAAGAGGAGGGTCTTACCCATTAATTATCTTGTCAACCTTAAATTACCTCAAACACCATGAATTTTGTATGTCACGATAGTGTGGACGTATATAAATTTAATTATTTCTAAGAGGAGGTTTTACCCATTAATTTTATTTTGTCAACCTAACTTTATGACAAATAAAATTACCTCAAACACCATGAATTTTGTATGCCACGATAGTGTGGGCGTATACAAATTCAAACATTTGTAAGAGGGGGTTTTACCTAGCTTTATGACAAATTAATAGTTGATTTTTCTTCGGTCACACAAATAATAGCAGTGACTCCGATGAGGAGGATACTATTAAATATGCCTAAGTGTATACCATTACTTGATACTTGGTCCTTTAAATAGGATTGTGCCCCTTCAGTTGGAGAAGATCACACACTCTTAAATAATTTCCTATAACCATCCATAAAGGAAATTTGATCTAGTGATCCGCAAACAAACTCATCCGATGTGTAGGGAGGCACACAGAGCCAACGCGCAAGTTTGTTGTATCACTTACGAACCAGTAATGGAGACCGTGGAATTTATTTATAAATCCCTCTCCCACTTAGTTATTTAAGATGAGGATTTTATCATGCACACACACACACACATCACAGCAAATAAAAGCAATAAATATGGAAAAATAATTTTTCAACTATTATGGCCTTTTTCCATCATTGTCCTCCGTGTGCTGCCAACCGTAGCTGCTGCCATCTTTAGCCACCACAATCGGGTCTAGTCATCGCATCTATCTTGCCACTTTTTCCACTGCGCCTCTAGTGCTTAAATAATACCACGCCTCGCAAGGATATGATCCGCGACTAAATTTTTTTTTACATATATCGATCCTATATTTCACAAAGGAATGTGCATAGAGTCTAGATCGAACAATAATGTAAAATCCTAAAACTAATACAACTCCTACTATATTTAATACATACAATCATGCACACACATAAAATGCCCTCTACATGTCTGAGGGCCCAATCACACATAATCACAATAAGCCATAATAGTTGGAGCTTGCAACCACAGAGTTAATCAATTTTCACATCCTACTATTATCCTGCTTAAAATATGTATGACATCTGCATAATTAAATTAAAACCAAACACACCGAGGTTAAAACCTAGCTCTGATATCAATTGTTGGTTGCTACTCAGAATACCGTCCTAGTTCCCCTGTATAAAAATTTGTACAAGCATAGAACTATCCTAGCTACCCATGTGCTCTACTAAAGTTAAATTTGGATTGCAAACAATGCTTAACATTATTAATCCAAATTTCCCCTTTAGAAGTTAAACTTGGATTGGGAACGAAACTTAACATTCTTACTCCAAGTTCAACAGATGAGATCTTTGTAAGTTAAACCATATTACAGAAGTTATCAAATATCTATTTCTAAGATCGACTTCCAGGTTAAACATGGCAAGACACTAGACCTTCTTGGGTATTGGATCATCTACCACTTCCTAGACAAAGCCTCACAGAGAAATTGGATATTTTACTTCTTACAGTAAACTAGGTTTAACTATAGAGACCTCAATAGAAACACATTATCGAAACATGAAATTGAAAAATAAAATCGATAACAAAAATGATAACTGAAAACGGATAACCTCTTGTGTTTGGTTTTACAAGATCTATACAAAAGGATGAACCAGTCATGATACGAAAACTAATAACTAGTTATACCTTTTGTAGCTTATAGACCTCTTGATCTTCTATTGTATTCCTCTCCTTCTCTTGAACGTCGTGTGGGCGATGATCTTCCAAGAGTAGTCCACCCAAGCTTCTTCCAAAGCTTCCAAGATCTGACCACCAACTTTCCTCCAAGGGATGCTAGACAAGAGAGCTTCCTTCTCTTCTTCTTCTCCTTCAAGCAACCGGCCACCAAGAGATCTCCACACCAAGATGCCGCTGGCAACTAAGAGGGAAAACAAAGGAGAAGAGAGAAAGAGCAAGGGCCACCCACCAAGGAAGAATAGAGAGGAATAGAAGAAGTGTTATCGGGTGAGGCACCCCCTCATTCTCTTTTATATTCCTTGGTGATTGCAAAAAGGGAAAGTTTTGTAACAAAAATAAAACTTCCTTTTTCTCCTATGACATGGCCGGCCACATGCTTATTCTCCAAGCAAGAAAAGATTTTAAACAAAATTAAAATATCTCTTTTAAAATCCCTTTTGTGGATAGTTATAAAAGGAATGCTTTATAAATTCAAATCTCTCTCTTTTAAATCCTTTTATGGATATCTATAAAAAATAAGATTTAAAATAAAACATGGATACAAAAGGAAAGTTTTATCAAAAATTAAAATCTTTCTTTCACATTATAGATAACTACAAATAAGGAAAGATTTCAAATATCTCTTTTATTCCTTTGTAGAAATTTATAAAAGGTAAGATTTTAAAATTTAAAACTCTCTTTTAAAACCAACATAAAAGGAAAGTTTTTAACAAAATAAAAACTCCCTTTTATTTCCTTTTATGACCGATCTAAAAAAGGAAAGTTTTATATTAAAATCATCCTTTTAAATCCTTTTTATGGATCTCTATAAAAGGAAAGATTTTACAAAATAAAACTTCCTTCTCTTCATGATGTGGCCGACCACTTGCTTGGGCACCATGCAAGGCTTTGGCTGGCCCTAGCTTGGGCTCCAAGCTTAGCTTGGCTGGCCCCTTGCTTGGTCTCCAAGCAAGGCTTGGCCGGCCCTAACTTGGGCCTTAAGAAGCTAGGCTTTGGGTGGGTATAAGACTTTATATAAGAGGCTACAATAGGGACCTAGAGGAGGAATTGGTTTTGGTCTCCCAAAGAGCTTGAGCTTCCCGTGTTCGCCTAGAACACCCAACTCAAGTTCATCAATAATAACTCATACCACTAAAGAGTTATTATTGCACTACCGCACCAATCCCATATTACAATATGGGCTCCTTCTTATCATGAGTGTGTTAGTCTCCCTGTGTTTAAGATATTGAATGTCCTCTAATTAAATGAGTTACTGACAACTCACTTAATTAATATCTAGTTTCAAGAGTAGTACCACTCAACCTTATTGTCATGTCGGACTAAGTCCACCTACAGGGCTAACATGACAATCCTTATGAGCTCCTCAAGGGGGCATCATCAACCTAGATTACTAGGACATAATTTCATTCTATAATCAATAATACACCATATAAATAATATCATTTTTCAACTTATCGAGCCTATCGATTTAACGAGCTAAATCACACCCTTTGATAAATTAAAGAAATGAATAATGAGTATATGTGCTTGTTATTATATCATGATTAAGAGCACACACTTCCATAATAACAAAGGTCTTGTTCTTTTATGCAGTCAGTATAAAAAGAACTTACCTTACATGGTCCTGCTCAATACACTCAGAGTGTACTAGTGTAATTTTATAGTCAAGATAAACTAATACCAAATTACACTATGACTATTCCAATGATTTGTTCCTATCCATATTAGTCGTGAGCAACTGTTTATAATTTATAAGGAACTGATAACATGAACTTCTGTGTGTCTCCTCACACCATGTTATCTACGATATAAATTAAACGGACAACTACACTTAGCATAAATGTAGAAATTTGACCAATATGATTCTTATTTCTAAATAAATGTTTATATAAAAGCTAGACTTTTAGTATACATTCCAACAAGTGAAGCCCTCTTGAAGATATCTTGGCGTGGATATCAATAGGGCCAAACTTGGTCAAGTTTCCTAGTTGATGTCGTTTCCTCTACACGTCATCCAGCAGATATAATTTCATTATGAAACTTTATTCTACAACTATGTCTATACATGTGTATATCCTGTATGTGTGTGATGCATATGTTATAAAACTTTAAAGTATTATTACACTTTTGATTCTTGTTACCAAAAAAAAAAAATTAAACCATTCAAAAAAACACCCAACATCATTGTCATACCATTTATAGTGAGATTCAAATGAGCAACAATGTGTTGCTGATTAAAATTTTAAGGGACCATAACTTTTTGACTCAGATTGAACTATGAGATGTTGGAACCCCAAGGTTGTTTTGGTGTGATCAACAAGTTAAGGTAGGTCCTATTTGTTTTAACCTTGTGTCTAAGTGTGCAGGAGCTTAGGAACACAGGTAGTCGAGCGGAAGACGCAGCTAGCGAGAAGGACGGCAGTCCGAGGGATGAGATGCTGCGGAAGAGTACATCGGTGGACGAGAAGGAAGCGTGCAGTGGTTTCGAGGGACGAAAGCCGGAGCGGAAGATTGCTCGGGGAGCAAGAGACGCAGCTAGCGAGAAGGACGGCGCACGGTGCGTCCGAGGGACGAAGACTGCGAAGGAGTACGCCGGCGGACGAGAAGGAAACACGTGGCGATTCCGAGGGACGAGAAGCCGGAGGGAAGCCCGCTCGAGAAGACCGGAAGTTGGGTTCGGGTGAGCCCTATTCCAGTTGTCAGAGATCACCCAAGCAAAGCGGAGCCGGAGCAAAAAGACCCAGACCAGAGGCGAGCTGAACCGGAGAAGAGAGCACGAACCAAAAGTCAACTGGGTTGACTTTTGGCTTCAGGGCGCCCGGAGCTGTCCGGGGCACCCGGAGCTGTCCGGGGCACCCGGAGCTGTCCGGGGCGCTTGGAACCCTTCCGGGCGCCCGAAAGTGACTTTTTCACAGGATCGAGGTTTGACTCGATCCAACCGTTGGGGGATAAATTTTATCCCCCCCAGGGCGCCTGGAACCCTTCCAGGCGCCCCGACCAAGGCTATAAATATAGCCTTGGTCCAGAAGCTTTTCATCAGTTTAGAAATTGTAACAACACTTGTGTGCTTCCACTGCTTTGATTAGCTTCTTTCTTTTTGTGCCTACACTGCTGTAAAGGAAGCTTCTCCGCCTGAAGGAGTTCTTAGTGCAACCATCTTCCTTGGATTAACAACCTCCCCGGTTGTAACCAAGTCAAATCCGGTGCCTCGTTTTTATGCTTTATTTTCTGCTTAATCTATTTTTCAAGTGTTAGCTTAATTGTTCGAGAAAGGATTGTGTTTTTATTCAGGGCTATTCAACTCCCCCTTCTAGCCGGCCCAACGGTCCTACAAGTGGTATCAGAGCCGAGGCGCTTCAGGAGGACTAACCGCCGAACGAAGCAACGCGATGGCCGGACCAAGCATCCACCCGCTGAAATATGAAGGGGACTTCGTAACCTGGAAAAAACTGATGCAGGTATTTCTTACAACAGATATTGAATTATTTTTAACAATGAAATTTGGCTTTGAAGCTCCAGAGGACAAGGAAATAGATAAATAGACAAAAAAGGAACATGCCGACTTCGTGGCGAACGGTAAAGCAGAGTACCATCTGCTAAGCGTTCTTCCGCCTCAAGAAGTCAACAGGATCAGTAAATACAACTCCGCAAAGGAACTTTGGGAGAATTTCCTTGAGCTGCATGAAGGGACGTCCGAAGCCAAGCTCGCTAGACGAGATCTGCTTCGCAATCAGCTCACCAGCCTGCGACTTGGGGAAGACGAGAAAGTCGCACATCTGCACTCCAGAATAAAAGAAATCATCACCAGACTCACGAATCTCGGAGAAAAGGTAAGTAACCGAGATTCGCTCAGGTATGCATTAAATTCATTTTCGAGAAATTCAAAATGGGCATCACTAGTAGATGCTTTTTACATTTCTAAGGACTTAGAAAAAATTTCATTAGAAGAATTATTTTCAACATTTGAAGTCCATGAGTCAAGATGTGCAGGAATGGAGGAGCCCAAGAACAACGTCGCCCTCAAAGTTTCGAGAGACGAACCTGAGTCGGAATCCTCTCTCGACGACGAGTAAATGGTAATGATGGTAAGAAGATTCAAGAAGCTTTGTAAATCTAGATCTACTAACCATCTGCAGGGGAAGAAGAAAAGGATGATCCGCTGCTACCACTGCGACGAAGAAGGGCACGTCAAGGACAACTGCCCCAAGCTGAAGAACAAAGACAAGGAGAAGGGTAAGAAGCCTATCCAGAAAAGAAAGGCCCTGAAGGCGACGTGGGACAATACGTCGTCCGAATCGGAAGTCGAAGCATTCTCCGGACTCGCACTGATGGCGAGCCATCAAGACGACGACTGCGATTCAAGCTCTTCCGAAATGAGCATCGAGAGCATCGATGAAGGGGGAGACACGTCGGAAGAAAGCAGCAGCTCTGGGGGAGAAACGGACAACGAGATCGACAAGGTAAGTCAGGTACGATCTCTTCCTCCCGATAAAATGTTTAAGTTCGTTAAAATTTTAACAAAAGACTGTTGCAAATTAGAAAGTGAAAATAAAAATTTAAAAGTAATTCTAGCTAAGTCTTGTCTCTTAGAAGAATTAGATAAATTAAAATTGAAAAATGAGAAATTGGAATTAGAAAATCAAAATTTGAAAATTCAAATAGATAACTTAAAAAACTATGCATGTTCATCTAAAACCAATTTTAGAAGAGTTAATAATTTAAATTGGTACTTTAAATATCACCCGGGAGAAATTAGGAACATTTCAAGAAAATATGTCCCTAAAAACTTCTTAGTTAATTCAGTAGGTTGGAACCTATATTGGGTTCCTAAATCATGCTTAAATTGATTTTTTTTTTAAATTAGCGCTTTAAGTGAGAAAATTAAACAAAGAATTTCTTTATGAGGCTTTGTCTAAGGAAGTGGTTGTTGCTCCAATAACCAAGAAGGCCTAGTGCCTCGCCACGACCTGGAAGCCAAAATATTGAAATAAATGTTTAATTAACTTACCAACGAAGCATTAATACAAGAATTAATTAGTGCTTGAAAAAGGTTATTCAAAATATTTTATTTCAATTTTGAAATTTACTTCTTTTTTTTTAATTGCCTAAGTCATTTGCTTTAAAAGACTGTGCTTAAAAATTCTCAAAAATTTAAGTCAGAATTTTTTTTTAATTTTGTTACTTAGAATTGTCAAATCATTTTCTCCTAAGTTAAAATTTTTCTAAAACTTAGAAATTTTTTTTTTCTTAAAAACTTAAAACTTTTTTAGAATTTTTTTTTTCTAAGTCTTTAACCCTTAGATTATTTTTCTTGGAACCCCATTTTTTTTGTGATCAAAGGGAGAAGGGGAAGTATAAGTCTAGGGGGAGGTAGATAGATTTAATTTTTTTTTCTATCTTTTCGCACTTAAATTACAAATTAAGTTAATTTACTTAATTCTATTTTATGTCTATTTTAACCCTAGCTTAACTTGGGTTGATCACACCAAAAAGGGGGAGATTGTTGGAACCCCAAGGTTGTTTTGGTGTGATCAACAAGTTAAGGTTGTCACGCCCCAGAGGAGTCTCTGTCCGAAGAAATTTCGGCAGCATCTCCCCTGTACGGCGGACAATCTGAAACTTTTCTACAAGCACTATATACCTCAGCCACATGCGGCTGGAATAATAACAATAAAAGAAAACAAACACCACGCAGTTAATATCAAATTCAGCCTCTGGCTAACACAACCACGCAGTTAAAAATAAAGCAGCCCACTTAGCTGTACCAAAACCAAAACATAAAACTGTTAGCCGGCTAGGCTTACACAACCAACAACAAATACAAAATACCACATAACGACATCAACACTCAAAAAACAAAACCGGAGTACAGAGCTAAACAAACTGATACATAAACAAACAAAACATACGTGAAATCGATAAGTCTTCTGATGTGACGTGGGGACCAGCAGACAGGATACTCCAAGCGACACCATAAATAACCTGGTACACGAAAAATATAGAGTCCACGGGGTGAGTTCAACAACTCAGTGAATACCAATAGACATGCCTAGTAAGATATATCTAACAACAATAAACATGGAATACGACTTCCTAATCATATATCTAGGAAAGATGCAAAGCTGAAGGTAACTAAGGAAGCTGTACTCACCAGAACTCCTATCCAAACAAAAGGGTCGCCAAACCGAAGTGCCTAAATCCTGTATGCATGTCAAACATATGCATCCAACCAAATGCAGAAACACAATCACAAGAAATAAATGCATCAATGCATATGATGTCAATGATGCGTCCTGGTCACCCAGTCAGCCATCTCACACACAAATGGCGAGACCGAGTGGGTAGGGGTGTGACAACCGTCGTCACTACTCCCGATGAGTGACCGAGTGGACGGATGCTGTACTCCTGTCCCGTGACCCCAAATCATAAATGGGGAGCTCAATGCTCTCAACTCCCGTACACGATGACGGGAGGAATCTCTACCACACTGTAGTCACACTACCCATGAGCGGACCAACGAGGCAACAAAGTCCTGCAACACACTCTGCACGAATCGACCACTAACCCATGAGTGGTGGTGTGTGCGGATCCATGTAATTGGCGATGTGCTCAACAACAATGGAGTCGACTATCGCAAAGATGCAATCATGATGCATGACACTAAGCATGGCAAAACGATCAACATAACCATATCCATACATACAAAATGGGTACTGTAAAAGCGATGGTCACATACCAAGATCTAGAGTACACAGGTCAGATAGAATATCAAAAATCCTATGTCCTGAACATAATAAGTATGGAATATCCTGATCAGCATAGAAAAATCCATATATACATAATATGGGTACCACAGTATCAGTAAGTCAAATCCACGGATCTAGGGTATACAAGTCCTCTAAGGTATAACAACCTAGACCCAAATCATATCCCTCTTCCATAGCATATGTACCAACAATATACACAGATCAAAGAATCAGGGTCTAAACACCCGAATCATATATGATATACAATAGAGGTACACAAATCTGATATGGCACAAAAACCTAAATATCAGATAATCTAGATACACAGGCCAGAAACAACAACCCAAATCCTAGTCCTAACCTCAGCAAGCATGGTATGTCACTCTAGAAACTAAGATACTCATGGTAACAAGATAATCATGGCAACAAATCACGAGATAAAATCACGGATACATCACAGGTGACAAACCTAACATGCTATGGATATCAAACAGTGACATACCAAAGGCAAACATGTTCATTGCATGTAGTTATAAAATACTATACATATCCAATGACAATATCATAAAAGATAAGTCAAGAGGTACCCGCCTCAAATATCAGGTAGTATCACGCCAAATCCAACGTCGAGACGCCTGTCTCGAATCTGAGTCCTGTATCAAACAATATATATATTTTATTTAGCTAAATCCAAAAGAATAGCTAAATAAAATCCCTAATAACCAATTAGGGCAAAACCCTAATCACGTCACCATTATCCTTTCTAAACTAATCTAACAATTAATTAGGGTTAGTTGTCTAACCCCTAATCATCCATTAGATTAGATACAATCAACATCTACTACAACCTCTAATCAAACCTACACATAAACCCAAATCCATGCATTTACATCAAGTATCAACATCCCTTCACATACCTCGATTCACAGCACCTATTGACTGTTGGATCAAAGATTGCTGTTAGGAATCACCTCACGATCACACTTCCAACACCACAGCAGCAGAACCTCACTGCTTTGCTCAAGTTGCTGTTGAAACAAGATGTTGCCGGATCAAAGAGCAATCCACAGCACTCAAATTGAAATCCACAAAACAGGTCCTCACTGGATTCAATCCTTCCCACTTCTGATGCAATAAACATCTCAAAGCGATCAAGAATCAACACCACATAATAGAACAGAACAGAATAGAGCAACTTACTGAAATCAACCTGTTCAAGTAGGGATCAAGAGATCACAACCAAACAACACCCTTCAAGCCTCTGCCCGACAGCTCAAGAACACCACCATCATCAACCGAATCTCCCAATCCACCACAAGAATAGGAGGTGCAAGATCTGCTCAAGAGGAAATACCAGCACCAGAAGGATCAATGCCGGAAGAACTCTAACCTAACGAACCTTTGAATCCACCAAAGATCCGGCGATGCCCTACCTCCAAGATCGCTGCTCGGTGGCGTCTCCCGATCCAAATCCGGCAAATGAAGGGGTGGATCGCACTGTGAGCAACGCGAGGAGAGGAAAGGGAAGGTCGATTGGCTAGGAGACGACACGAATCAAGCCCCTCGCCGTGCCCTAGTTGCCGTATCGCCGACGATCGGTCGCTGAAACCACCGAACCGCAACCCCTCGACCGAAGGAGATCTGTACTCCACCAGTCCCGTCGTGCTCCAGCAAGCTCCGATGACTCCACTGGTTTCCGTCGAGGTCGACAGCCGCCGGAAGCGTCGGCTTGCTTCGTCCGCAAGAGAGAACAGAGGAAGGGAGAGGGGAGGTCGCGTCGGGGAAGAGAGGAATAAGGGCCGGGATCGGCGTTTGGGGAAAATAAAAAGAAAAGGAAAATGTTTTATAAATAAAACATTTCCTCCATTAAACGGGTATCCCAAACAGGTTTAATCCGAACCCGAAACAAAACCTGTCTTACGAACTCCGAAAAATTCCCAGAAAATTTCTAAAAATTTTTAAAAAATTCCCTTATCATTATTCGCCATTTTTTTTTTCTCGGTATTTTACAAAGGTAGGTCCTGTTTGTTTTAACCTTGTGTCTAAGTGTGCAGGAGCTTAGGAACACAGGTAGTCGAGCGGAAGATGCAGCTAGCGAGAAGGACGGCAGTCCGAGGGACGAGATGCTGCGGAAGAGTACATCGATGGACGAGAAGGAAGCATGCAGTGGTTCCGAGGGACGAAAGCCGGAGCGGAAGATTGCTCGGGGAGCAAGAGACGCAGCTAGCGAGAAGGACGGCACGCGGTGCGTCCGAGGGACGAAGATTGCGGAGGAGTATGCCTGCGGACGAGAAGGAAACACGTGGCAATTCCGAGGGACGAGAAGCCGGAGGGAAGCCCGCTGGAGAAGACCGGAAGTTGGGTTCGGGTGAGCCCTATTCCGGATGTCAGAGATCACCCAAGCAAAGCGGAGCCGGAGCAAAAAGACCCGGACCAGAGGCGAGCTGAACCGGGGAAGAGAGCACGGACCAAAAGTCAACTGGGTTGACTTTTGGGCCGCCCGGAACCCTTCCGGGCGCCCGGAAGTGACTTTTTCATAGGATCGAGCTTTGACTCGATCCAACCGTTGGGGGATAAATTTTATCCCCCTAGGGCGCCCGGAACCCTTTCAGGCGCCCCGACCAAGGCTATAAATATAGCCTTGGTCCAGAAGCTTTTCATCAGTTTAGAAATTGTAACAATACTTGTGTGCTTCCACTGCTTTGATTAGCTTCTTTCTTTTTGTGCCTACACTGCTGTAAACGAGGCTTCTTCGCCTGAAGGAGTTCTTAGTGCAACCATCTTCCTTGGATTAACAACCTCCCCGGTTGTAACCAAGTCAAATCCGGTGCCTCATTTTTATGCTTTATTTTCTGCTTAATCTATTTTTCAAGTGTTAGCTTAATTGTTCGAGAAAGGGTTGTGTTTTTATTCAGGGCTATTCAACTCCCCCTTCTAGCTGGTCCAACGGTCCTACATGAGACACATAATATATAAAATCATAGATCTCTAACCAAGTTTTGATTTGATATTTTGTGCATCCCATGGTTCAATCGCAATCAAAAGTAATGGTCTTTTAAAGTTAAAGTCAGCAACAACAGTGTTGTTGGTCTTCATGTTACTGATCTTAAAAAACAAGCAAGAACATGTTGCTAATATTAAGAAACTAGCAGCAATGTGTTGCTGACTTAAAATTTGAGTAACCCTAACTTTTGACTTAGATTGAATCACGAGAGACATAATATATCAAATCGAAGATACCTAAATAATCTTCAATTTGATATATTATACGTTCTGCTAGTATTAGCCCTAGTACCAATTATGAGATGATTGTAAAGGGCACATTATTGTATTATATATCATTATTAATAAAAGGTAAATTTGGTTATTATATTTATTTCAGTTCAGTGTCAATTGAATAAGTATAATAATGTCTTTGAGTAGTAGGTTCTTATCTACAATATATCAATTGGTTAAATTGATAGTGAGATATTGTAAAGAACACTACTCTTAACTATTCCTAGTCAAGCATTAATATACAAAGGACAATATTAATGCGTTGAGACTACCATGTAGGTCAACGGATAACTTGATCTCACAAGTCATGGATATGAGATATTAGGTTGACACATGGGTATATATTAGAGAATATATACTGAATGACCCGCCATAAGAGTGTTTCATGGATCGTTATATGAGTGTCATAAACATTCTCATGTGACTATTGGCATGAATAATCCTTTGACTTGAAGTCACTACGGTTCTCTACATAAGGAATTGTGTACTTTGGTATCGACAAACGCCACCTGTAATAAGGTGGACAATAAAGTTGATCACTAGATATGCAATGAATTATGCGGAGGGATGTGAGTGATGTAGATGGGATCTATCTCTTCTATATGACGGAAGCGATATCTGTGGGCCCTTTGATTAGTAGAACACAAGAAATCATGGCCATGTGCAAATGAGTCAATATGAGATATTGAGCTTATTTTATTGAGTGTGTCTACTTAGAGATCAAGAAACACAAAGGTTGATAAGAGGATGACACGGTCTATGCCTTATTGATCAACCTAGATATCAAGGATAGAGAGACCAAGTCATACAAGATAATAGTCACGGACAGGTTAGGTTGGATCTTGACCTTCTCATCACTTGGGTAGCAATGATGTCTTGCTAGATGTCACTCATTGCTTATGTATCTAAATGGTTTTAGATACATTGTCAACGTTACGAGAGCCTATTGGGTCACACACAAAGAACACGTTGACTTGGAGAAGGATTATGGGGTTAAGTTTAATCCGAATTATACACATTGAGTTAGACTCGAATGAATTCAGATTAGACTTATTGAGTAATGGGTTAGACTCATTGGTTTATTGGGTTAATGGTTAATCCAATATTCTAAATCCAACCCATTAAGATTAATGAATATTAATAGAGATTAATATATCATTAATCAAAAGGAAGATCAAGAGACAAAAGTATTTCGTATTCATTAGATGAATACAAAAGCCATTTGTAAAAGTAACCTTTAGGTGAAGTAACCTTTTTGGTAAAGTAACCTTTTAGTGAAGTAACCTATTTGGTAAAGTAACCCTTTTGTGAAGTCACCTTATATAGATGAAGTGACCTTTTGGGTGAGTGTGCTCTTCTTGGTTTTGCTCTTCTTGCTTTTCTTCTCTTGGCCAAAAACAACCTTGTAGAGTTGCTAGCACAACGAAGGTTGTTTCTTCTCCAAGTTGTGAGTTTGTGAGACAGACGGAGAACGTGTTCATGTGGATATCGTAGAGGCGCGGACGTACTGATCGCGCTGAGATCCGCATTTAAAGAAACGTTGCTGTCGGCATTGCGAAGGGCATGCAGCAAAGGTATAACTTTCTCATGTAGAAGAATTAGTACTTAGTATATGGTTTCCTTTCGCATGGATCTTCTGGAAAGGAACTAGATGTTTTCGGCTGCGCTTTCGCGTGTTTAGCGCCCTAGTTCCTAACACGTCCTATGGTTCAATCCAAGTTAAAAGTTATGACCTCTCAAAATTTAAGTTAGCAACAAAGTTATTGCTATCTTCATATTGAAAATCTTAAGAAACTAGCAATAACATGTTGCTGATCTTAAGAAACTAGCAACAATGTGTTGCTATTTTTCACAAAACCAACAACAATGTGTTATGGGATCCTAATCAAAGGTTATGGTATCTTAAAGATTGAGTCAACAATAATATGTTACTGATCTTTAGAAGAATAGAAACTTTTCGTGCTGCTGATCTTGAAAAACTAGCAACCCGTTGTAGCAGCTACGAAAATGTAGCTGCTACAACTACAAGTTAAAATTTTGAGAGATCATAACTTTTGATTTAGATTAAACTATGAGACATATAATATATTAAATTAAAGTTCATTCAAAGATCTTCAATTTGATATAATGTGGATCTAATGGTTTAGTCTGAATTAAAAGTTTTACTCTCTTAAAGTTAAACTTGTAGTTGTAGTAACTATGATTTTGTAGCTACTATAATGTGTACCCTGAATCTATTTTGAGAGGCTATAACTTTTGATTCAAATTGAATCATGGGATGCACAATATATAAAATCGAAGATCTCTAAATGAACTTTGATTTGATATATTGTATGTCCTATAGTTCAATCTCAGTCAAATGTTATGATCCCTAAAAGTGTAAGTGAACAACAATATTCTAGTCTTCTTGTTATTGATTTTTAAGAAACCAACAACAACATGTTATTGAATTTTAGAAATCCGGCAACAATATGTTGCTAACTTAAACTTTGAGAGACCATAACTTTTAACTCAGATTAAATAATGGGGCACATAACATATCAAATTGAAGATTTCTAAATAATCTTTGATTTGATATATTGTGTATCCCGTGGTTCAATCCCAATCAAAACTTATGCTATCTCAAAGTTTAAGTTAGCAATAATGTGTTCCTGATCTTCAGAAGACTAGCAACTTTTTGAGTTAATGATCTTAAGAAACTGGCAATACGTTGTATTAGCTACGAAATCATAGCTACTATAACTACAATTTATAACTTTGAGAGACCATAACTTTTGATTTGGGTTAAACTACGAGATGCAAAATATATTAAATCAAAGCTCATTCAAAGATCTTTAATTTGATATATTACACATCCAAGGGTTTAGTATGAATCAAAAGTTATGTCCTCTTAATGTTAAACTTGTAGTTGTAATAGCTATGATTTAATAGCTGCTACAACATGTATGCTGAATAAATTTTGAGAAGTCATAACTTTTGGCTCATATTAAATCATGGGATGCACAATATATCAAATTGAAGATCTCTGAATGAGCTTCGATTTGATATATTGTATGTCCCACGGTTCAATCTCATAAAAGTTATGGTATCTTAAAGTTTAAGTCAGCAACAACATTGTTATTGGTCTTCATGCTATTGATCTTAAGAAACCAACAATAAAGTGTTGCTGATTTTAAGAAACTAGCAACAAAGTGTTGGCAATTATTAGACAACTAGTAACAATGTGTTACTAACTTAAACATTTGAGATATAATAACTTTTGACTCGGATTGAATCAAGGGGCGCATGATATATATCAAATCGAAGATCTCTAAAGAAGTTTTGATTTGATATATTGAGTGTTTTGTAATTCAATCTAGTCAAAAGTTATGATCTCTCAAAGTTTATAGTTCAATACATTATTACTGGTCTATATTATTGAATTTCTAAAGACCAGCAACAAGCTATTGCTGATCTTTTGAAGATCAACAACACGTTGTAGTAGCTATGAAATCGTAATTGCTACAACTACAAGTTATAACTTCAAGAGACTATAACTTTTGATTTAGATTGAACTTCAAAATATATAATATATCAAATCAAAGATCTTTGAACAAACTTTGATTTGATATATTGTGTGTCTCATGATTTAATATTAGTTAAAGGTTGTGTGACCTCTCAAAATTTATGGTTCAACACATTATTGCTTGTCTTTGTTACTGAATTTCTAAAGACCAGCAATAAGTTGTTGTTAATCTTCTGAAGATCATCAACACATTGTAGTAGCTATGAAATCCTAACTGCTATAACTATAAGTTATATCTTAGAGAAGCCATAGCTTTTTATTTGGGTTGAATTATGAAACACAAAATATCAAATCAAAGATTTTTGAACAAACTTTGATTTGATATATTGTGCGTCTAGTGATTCAATCCCAATAAAAAGTTATGCCCTCTTAAACTTTATGGTTCAACACATTATTTCTAGTCTTTGTTGTTGAATTTCTAAAGACTAGCAATAAGTTGTTGCTGAACTTTTGAAGATCAGCAACACATTGTAGTAGCTATGAAATTGTAACTGCTACAACTGTAAGTTATAACTTTAAGAGACTATACCTTTTGATTTGGGTTGTACTACAAAACACATAATATATCAAGTTAAAGATCTCTGAACAAGCTTCGATTTGATATATTGTATGTCACATAGTTCAATCTCAGTAAAAACTTATGACATCTCAAAGTTTATAGTTCAATATGTTATTGCTAGTCTTTGGTGCTGAATTTTTATAAAACAACAATAGGTTGTTGTTGATCTTATGAAGATAAATAACACATTGTAGCAACTATAAAATCATAGTCACTACAAATACAAGTTATAATTTTGAGAGACCATAACTTTTGATTCAGATTGAACTGTGAAAGAGATAATATATTAATTTGAAGATCTCTGAACAAGTTTTGATTTGATATATTATGTGTCTCATGGTTTAATCTCTGTCAAAAGTTATGATTCTCAAATTTTACGATTCAACATATTATTTCTAGTCTTTGTTGTTGAATTTCTTAAGACAAACAACACATTATTGCTGATCTTCTGAAAATTAACAACATGTTGTAGCAGCTACGACATTATAGCTACTACAACTATAAGTTATAACTTCTAGAGGCCATACCTTTTGATTTGGGATGAATTACGGAGCACATAATATAAAATCAAAGATCTATGAATAAGCTTCGATTTGATATATTGTGTGTCTTGTGATTCAATCCAAATCAAAAGTTATAACCTCTTAAAGTTGTACTTGTAGTAGCTTTGGTTTTGTAACTACTACAACATGTATGCTGGGTAAACTTTGAGAGGTCATTACTTTTGACTTAGATTAAATCATGGGACACATAATATATCAAATTAAAAACTTTGAATGAGCTTTAATTTGATATATTGTGCTTCCCATAGTTCAATATTAATCAAAAGTTATGACCTCTCAAAATTATAACTTGTCGTTATAGCAACTACGCTTTCATAGCTACTATAATGTGTTGCTAATCTTCTGAAGACTAGCAACACAACCTTTTGTAGAACAACAAACATTAACTATTTTTGTCCCTAAAGTGGATGATGGACCTATAGATGTCTTATTCACTCCAAATAAAGTCTGATGTGCTCAACTTAGTCCCCTTATTACACCCATGCCGTTAAACCCCATCATGACATACTATATTGAGAGTAACAATTTATTTCAAACTCAATTCAAGTATAAAAAATGATGTTAAAAGTGCATTATAAGGGTCACAACGATCATGCTCACTAACTGACATCACAAACGAGTTCCTTGAACTTCTATTTTTTTTTTTGAAGATATCCAATTTTTGATTTTTTTAAATAACAAAGGTTCATCAGCTTGTTTTATCTAAAAGTGGAAAATATACCTAGAGAGCTCAGAATGATTTTTTAAACAAAGACCTATGTACTCAAACTCAAAAATGGAAGTCTAAGGAACTCATTTGTGATGTCGGTTAGTGAGTATGATAGTCATGACCTTTATAATGCACTTTTGACATCATTTATCATACTTGAATTGATTTGGAAAAAAATTGCCACTTTCAATATAGTGTATCATGATGGTTTTGATGGCATTGGTGTAATAATGAGAATGAGCCAAATACATAGGACTTTATTTGGAGTAAATCATACATCTTTAGTGTAAGCACCTCAAGATAGTTTTGATATGATCAAATGAGTTAAGTTAGACCCTATATTTTTATGCCTTGTGTTTGAGTGTGTAGGGACTTAGGAGCATAAGACGTCGAGTGAAAAAAACACAATGAGCAAGAAGGATGGCATGGAAAGTGAGTCGACGGGCTTAGTGCATCCGATGGACGAGGAGCTGTGGAAGAGTACATTGGTGGAGCGAGAAGGACGTGCATGGAGCGTTCAAAGGATGAGAAGCTAGGGAGGAAGCTAGCTCGAGGAGAAGGCCAGAGTTGGATTCAGGTGAGCTCAACTCTGGATAACCAGAGTATCACCCAAGCAAGCGTGTGGAAAAGAATGGTCAATGCTAAGATTGATCATTCAGATGAACATTGCTCAAGGTGCCTTAGATTGGACATCCTCTAAAATTAACTAACGAACTTCCGGATGGAAAAGGGAGAAAAGGTACCTCAACTACATGCAAAGCTCAAAGAGCAGATAACTGAACTCAACAACCTTGGTGAAACAGTAACTGATTGGGATTCACTAAGGTATGCTTTAAATGCATTTTCGAGAATGTCGGAATGGACGTATATAGTAGACTCCTACTACATCTTCAAGGACCTCATAATAAGTAGTTAAGAAAGTTTATTTTCTACTTTTGAATTACATGAATTAAGATGTGCATGCCTAAGTAAAGAGAAGAAGTCAACCTAGAATCTAACACTCAAAGCTAACAAGAACGAACCAGATATGGGATCTTCTCTCGATGAATATGAAGAAGCTTTTATGGTAGGAAAGTTTTTAAAGTTTTATAAATATAACAATTGATAAGAAATAGGCAAGAAAGCTAATTCAAAGGAAAAGGATGATTTAGTGCTACAATTGCCAAGAAGAAGGGCATATCAAGGACAACTAGCCAAGATTAAAAAAACAAAGGAAAATAAAAGGGAAAAAGGGTCAAGAAAGTCCAAGCACAAGAACCTTGAAGCAATATGGAGTGAATCATCGTCATCTGAATCTAAGATGGAACAATACGCCGGAATAACACTAATGGCTAGCCACCAAGAAGAAGATGACGAATCCACATCGGAAGAGAGCATAAATAGAGGGCGAGCATCTACCTACACCCCCAACATGGTAAGTAAGGTACATAACCTTATCTTAGATCAACTTTACGAAACTATTAAAATGCTATCTAGAAATTTATCTAAAACTAGGACAAAATATATAGATGCAAAGAAAAACAATGCATGCTTAATAGAATATTTTGTTAAACTTAAAGTTGATAATGCTAAATTAAATAAAGAATTAGAAACATTGAAATTAAAAAGGAATGCTTCCTACTCAAATTCAAATATTTTTTGAATTTCAAATTTTAGAAATTATGGAGGATTAAACTAGTATTTGAGAAACCATAGGTGAAATTATAAAAGTTATAAAAATGATATTTCATAAAAATATTTAATAAATCCAGAAGGCAATAATGTTGTTTGGATTCTAAAATATGTTATAATTTATTAAATTATTTTTTATGTAAATACTAGAAATTATTTAGTTGAATTATGAAATGCATTATTAATTCTTCATAAAATTTCTATTTGAAATTTCTATTTAATATTTTTTTTTCTATGATAAACAAAGTAGGTATTAGTGCATATATAATTTTTTGAAAATTTTCAATAATTACATAATTGTTTATGAATTATTTAACAAAAATCAAATTTTAAAATTAAAAATATTTTGAAGATTGAATTTGAAAAACTTAATATTTTTTGTAGATAAATATTATCTCTTCCATATTTAAAAAAATTAGCAATATTTTTAGAAGTCAAAATCTATTTTAAAGATTTTAATTTCAAAAATACATATTTCTCTAAAAAATATTTATCTTGATTATAATAAAAATGGTTTTCCCATGAAAATTTTTATCATGATCTACATACCTCTATTTTCCATTCAAAAAAAATTTGATAATTTTTCAAAACTTAGAAATAATTTGTATTTTTTTTTTGCAAAAATGAGGTTTAATTCTTGAAAATTATTTTCTTTGCAAAAATAATTTTGATAAAAAGGCACAACCTTGGATAATACATATACATCCCCTAGAAAAATTTTCACAATTTTTCTATCTTATTTTGTAAGATACCGCAAAATTAAATAATAAATATTATTGGACGAAAATTTTTATTAGATTTTCTCAGAATTTTTAGAAATTTTTCAGGAATTAAACGGAGTCCATATGACCCGTTTTGAGGGGATGGATTCGGGATATAGTAGAGGCCTATTTGGAAATACCATTTAAGAGGAAGTTGATTGAGCAATTAACTTTAGGTTTAATTAAATTAACCTAAAGTTGAATTTAATATTTTATTTCTCTCTAATTCCTCTCCCGACCACTACTTCCACCCGATTCCCTCATCTTCCCCGACTTCCATTCCTCCTTCCCTGCCCCGATTCTTTTCTTCTCCGCTTCTTCTCGTACGATCGGAGCAGACGACACCACAAGGGAATCGATCGCTGAAGCTTGATGCACCGCCAGTCGATCCTCCATGCTCCCTGTTCCTCTCGAGGAGTGGAATCTTTCCCCTATCTCGCGATTGATCCACCGCCGGCCTTCAAATCTGAGCGGAGCAGCGGCGATTTCGTCAAGAAAGTTCATCATTTCTTCCTCTCCACCAGATCTCGGTTCTTTGTCTTCGTCGGCATGGATCTGTCGTCGATCCTCCTCTTGATTTCCTCCGCCCGAGCCCTAGCTGCCTCCTCACCACCGAATCTTGGATCAAGGATATCCATTTGCCTATCCTAGGTTAACACAGTGTTGCTCTACATGGCCGGTGTCACCCTACCTTCTGCCTTTGCTCATGATCATAGCAACAACGTTCATCCGAGAGAAGTTTATGGAACTGGATTGATTCTTGAAGGTAATTGGTTATCCCTAACATTAAATATGGGCATTTGATCGTGATGTAGTGTTGATTTAGGCTTGTTGTTCGGTAGGCAGTGGCTTCGCTTGGCTCCAGCCTCCACATTTCTGATTGTTTATAGCCATGGCCATTGGATCGTTTTGCTCTGGATTTCAGTGGCTACAACCGAAGGTTGGTGAACCCTGTGATGGTGAGGGCAGCTGGACAAAACGAAGCTTTGTGCCCTGGTGTGGAGGTAACAAACAGTAATCATTTTTATTTTTGTTATATTAGTATTTGATTAAGAGAGATCTTATTTCTTGGATGTAATGGATGGATCATTTTCTGAATTAGAGTAGTGTCCGTCCTGGAGTTTGTATTATGTTGTGGTTTGATTAATCAGGGGTTGGTTGCATTTGATGAGTTCATGATTGTTATTAAGGATCATTGGATTGATTGTAATATGGTAGCGATTGTGAATGTGAATTGGCAGAGGAAGGGGAGGTGAATAGTAGTATTGTGGTGATGGAGATTTGATTTTATGATAGGTTATTGTGGTTGATATCATTATGTGGTGGATTAGTAGTGATGGATTGTAGAAATTTAAATTAAGTTGTATTGGATTGATTAGTGGATTTAGAAGGATTTATGATGAGTTTGGATTAGTGTTTGATTGATGATGAATTATGTGAATTTAATTGGATTAATCCATGAGGAGATTTGATTAGTGTGATGATTGTGGATTATGTTTGGATTTAGGAAGAGTTGAATTTAAGGATGGGGCTATGATTTACTTTGAGTTGGATCATTAGGTGGAAACTAAACAGGGTTACCTAATCGACGTAGGATTAGGTTTTGGGTTTGGTTTGTTGTTGATTATGTGATTAGCTACACATTATATATATACCATGTGATTCGCAGGACTTGGGTTCAGGACGAGTGTCTCGAAGTGGAATTGATTTATCTGACGCGGTCGACAAATAAAGGCGGGTATTTCTTCCTTGGCCTCTATGTAGATTTTCTTGTACTTAGTGCATGGTTATTGTTGGATGAATTAGGTTGTTTTATCTTATATCATGATCGGTTGCTGTTTTTCCTGCATGATACTTATGCTTGACCCTTGTGATGATCTATTTAATTCATATACAGTCTCCACTCTTGATATCTACTCTGTTGTGATTACACGTGTAGAGTATGTCTTGTAGGGATTGTCGGGTTGTTGGTATTACCATGCTGATTAGGTATATGATGTTGACTGTACATAGGTGGGGATGTGCTATAGGAGTCATCTTATTGACCGTGCTTTTGCATGTTGTATGTACACACGTATTTGTCATGTACTTTTGGAGGAGTTGTGTTGATTGTATGTTTGAGATGTATACACATGTCTGTTGTGTTTTCACTAGAGGATACATGTTGATTGTACTTATATTTTGTGTACGTGTGTCTGGTGGGATTATTAGAGATTTTTGGTTGATTATGCATGTGTAGTGTGTACATATGTTTGGTGGGATACGTGGAGGTATCATGACGATTATACTCTTATTGGAGGTATTTATGAGGTTTGGGGTGTTTGCATGGATGATGATTATATATATATATATCATGTTCATCATTCATTGCATCTGATGACCATTATCTCCCTTGTGGTTGAGAGAGTCATCAGTTGGTTTGGGGAATAGCACCGCACACTCGGCCACTCATGGGTAGTGGTAGCTGGAGCAGTTGCTGCTAGTCCTGTCGTGCCACCCGGTCACGAGGTTTTTGTGAGATCCGGCGTTATGAGCAGTCAGGGACCCTGATGCTATGTAGCTAGATAGCTATTAGCGGACTGTCCGCCTCGACCACTATATAGTGGGCTGGAGGGTAGTACAGTCGTCACAGCCTCTCGTGGTATCTGGAGAGGTGACTGGGGTGACCATGGAGCATGCATGCACTTTTGCATATGATGCGCGGTGCATCTGGGGGTTATATTTGCATACATGCCTAGTAGATACTAGTTGCATGTGATTGTCGTTGTTGCACTTGATTGAGATATGGTTGTTGCATTTGGTTGCCATACTGCATACATGTCATTTATTTTACATGTATATGCAGTCGTACTTATATTGCACAGGTGCAGATCCGGTGAGTTTATTGATCATTGTACCATATGTCGATTCCAGATTGGGTATGTATCTGTCATTATGTTAGTTGTGGTTTGTACAGTTTATATGTCAGGTTATTATGTCAGATATGTTTAGGTGCATTGATTATGATAGTATGATCATGTTCTTTATTCCCTACTGAGACTGTATACTTTTGATCTCCATGTTTTATTTGTAGACCGTGCACTGTCTTTTCTATTATCCGCTGAGTTACCTATACTCACCACCGCATGTATACATTTATGTTTTCAGGTAGTCTGTAGATGGTTGGTGTCGCTCGGAGTATCCTGTCTGCCGGGTCCTATGTCACATCCGAAGACCGTGCTTGTTTTCTTTTGTATATTCTTTTCTTATTTTTGGCATTGTATTTATGTATAGCCATGTGGCTATTTTATGATTTTGGTGTTGTATTTGTGTTTAAGCCGTGCCGGCATGCATTGTATTTATTTGTGTTGTGTGGGCTTTCCTTCGTTTTTCCGCTGTGTTTTAGTACAGCCGTGTGGGCTGTTTTATATATAACTGCGTGGTTGTGATTGTTTCATTCCAGCCGTGTGGGCTGTTATTATAACTACATGGTTGTGTATATAAATATTCCAGCCGCATGTGGCTGATGTATTTTGCTTGTAGTGATGCTTCAGATTGTCACCGGTAAAGGGGAGATGCTACCGGATTTTTGTCTGGCAGAGATTCCTTTGGGGCGTGACATATTTTGTCTTTTTTTTTTTATGTGATCAAAGGGGGAGAATTTATAGGGGTTAAGTTAAGGGGGAGTTTGAAATTTTCTTTCTTGAAAATATTTAATGTTTTAAATTTACAAAAATGTTTTAAATCAATTATGTTATGATTATTTTTATCATTTATTATTTTATCCCTAACCTTAACTCGAGTTGATGCATATAAAAAAGGGAGAGATTGTGAAGATCCTCAGAATAGTTTTGATGTGATCAAATGAGTTAAGTTAGACCCTGTATTTTTTATGACTTGTGTTTGAGTGTGCAGGGGGACTTAGGAACATAGAAAGTTGAGTAGAAGATGCAACCGATGAGAAGGATGGCTGCAAAGTGAGTCGATGGGCTCAGTGCATCCAAGGGACGAGTTGAGGAAGAGTATACTAGTGGAACGAGAAGGACGCACGCAGAGAATCTGAGGGGTGAGAAGCCACTGAGGAAGCTTGCTCTAGGAGATGGCCGGAGTTGGGTTCGGGCGAGTTCAACTATGGTCGGTCAGAGTATCACCTAAGCAAGTATGAGGAAAAGAATGGTCAATGCTGAGATTGTTCATTGGAATGAACAGGGCTCGAGGTGCCTCAAATTGGACTGGAGGTGCCTCAGATGTCCATCAGAGCAGCTGTCATGGAAGATACTTGAGGTGCCTCAGTTAACTGGAGGTGCTTTGGATGAACAGTAGCCAAGGTGCCTTGGATGAATAGTAGCCAAGGTGCCTCAGATCAACTAGAGGTGCCTATGATGCTCAGAACCATTGTGATGTGGATAAGAAGTGGGAAACCATGTCAACAACAACTGAGGTGCCTCTGATGAATTGAAGCACCTTTAATGCCGCCATATCAGTTTTTTAATTGTTGTGTCGATAAAATTTTATACACTTAGAGTTGCCTCCAACTGTTCGAGGCCCCCCGAACTGCCATGTCAATAAAATAGTCACTTTGACTGTTGAGCTATAAATAGAGCCCTGAAGTCAATTGTAAAACACACACCTATACTTGCATTTGTATTCTTGTTTTTCACTATCTAAGGTTTCAACTACTGTAAGGGGCTTCTACGCCTCCGACTTTTATGGAAGGAGTTTTTGATATTATGTTTCATTGTCTTGGATTAACGACCACCTAAATTATAACCAAGTAATTTATGGCCTCTTATTTTATTTTATGTTATTTGTTTTATGATTAATTGTGTGCCCTTTATAAATAATAAAGCAAGAGAATTTCTAATATTAATTACAGGTCATCTATTCAGTCCCCTCTAGTTGGTCCACCCAATCTAACATCTAGGTCCATCGTTACTTTTGGGATGAAATTGATTGATGGTTGCTGGTGTGTAGAAGACTGTGTTGTTGGCCTTCATAAGATCTGCAACACGTTGTTGTTAGTCTTCTAAAGATCAACAACACATTGTAGCAGCTATAAGATCATAACTACTACAACTACAAGTTATAACTTTGAGAGGTCATAACTTTTGATTAGGATTGAACTGCGGGACACCCAATATATAAAGTATAAGCTTGATCAAAGTTATTTGATTTGATATATTATGCTTCCCATGGTTTAATTTTAGTTAAAAGTTATGACTACTCAAAATTTACCGAGCATACACGTTGTAGCAGCTACGAAACCATAGCTTCTACAACTACAAGTTCAACTTTAAGAGATCATAACTTTTGATTTGGCTTGAATCATAAGTTGCACAATATATAGAATCGAAGCTTGTTAAGAGATCTTCGATTTTTTATATTATGCATTTTGTAGTTCAACTCAAATCAAAAGTTATGACCTTTAAAAGTTATAACTTATAGTTGTAGTATAATTTCGTAGTTGCTACAATGTGTTGCTGATATTTAGAAGTTCAACAACAAAGACCAGTAATAGCATGTTGAACCTTTAACTTTGAGAAGACATAACTTTTGACTGGGATTGAACCACGAGATGCACAATATATCAAATCAAAGTTTGTTCAGAAATCTTCGATTTAATAAATCATGAGTTCTATAGTTTAAGTTGAATTAAAAGTTATGACCTCTCAAACTTGTAACTTGTAGTTATAGTAGCTATAATTTTTTTAGCTATTACAATGTGTTGTTGATCTTTAGAAGATCAAGAAAGTGTGTTGCTAGTCTTCAAAAATTCAACAATAAAGACCAGCAATAACGTGTTGAACTATACATTTTGATAAGTCATAACTTTTGACTAAAATTAAATCATGATATGTAAAATATATCAAATTGAAGCTTGTTCTTAGATCTTCAATATGATATATTATAATGTCTATAGTTCAACCTGAATCAAAAGTTATGACATCTTAAAATTATAATTTATAGTTATAATAACTATGATTTCGTAGCTGCTACAATGTGTTGTTGATCTTTAGAAGATCAACAAAAATATGTTGGTCTTCATAAACAGCATCAAAGATCTATTAGTGCAGATAGGACTAGATGATCAAACTTGAGTTTTGATAATGCCAAAGGGTTTCAAGTTAAGTATTATTATTGTTCTAACAAGGTTGACTGAGTGTGCAGTAAAGTCCTAGTTGAGGCTAGGTAAAGAAGTCCTAGTAGACACTAGGTAGGTGAAAAGTCCTAACCACGGCTAGGCAACGAAGTCCTGGTCAAAAGGATTGGGCAAAGTCTTAATAGGCCGAAGATGTCAGGAAAAATCCTAGGGTCACGGACACTAGGTTGAAATCCTAAGGTCACAGAAACCAGGGAAAAAACTGAATGGGTCGAGGATTGGACGTCCAGCAAAAAGTCCTGAGGTTTCAGATTCTGAGCAAAAGTCCAGACGGTCTGAAGGACTGATTTGGAAAAAGGTAATCTCTCTTAAGAGGAGTAGATTAAGACGCGCTCCTTGAAGAGGGAATAGTAGGCATCAGTCTGACCTAGAGTTTTAGCGAAACTCAAAGTTAGGATTGGATAGTCCCACGACTGCCAGAATTATTCTACTATATATTATTTGTGCTTGTGCTAACATTTTTGTTGCAAAATGTTGGTGGCTGAAAAAGGGGAGTCTAGGCGCCTGAATATCCAGGCGCTCGGAAACGCTCTAGGTGTCCGGGTCAGCAACTAAGAGGAAGCTCCCAGGTAGTTGTCAGGGCACCTGGATGGTCTAGGAACTTAGATGGGTCCAGACGCTCGGATCGAGAATATTCAATCTTCATTCTATGATGGCATGCTTCGACTAGCTGACCCATGTCAACGGTCCAGGTGCTCGGAGGTAGTCCAGGCGCCCGAACATGGATAAACTTCCAAGATGAAGTTTCGACGAGAGCTTAACACGTTAGTGTTGGTGCGGGAAGTATCCGACGATCGAACCCAAGTTTTGATAATGGCAAAGGGTTAAAAGTGAAGTTGTTTTGTGATCTAAAAGTTTGAGTGAGCTTGTAAGAAAGTCCTAAGTGTACTTAGGCAAAAGTCCTAGCTGCAGCTAAGCAGGTGAAAATCCCTAGGGGGTGGTAACCCTAGGTCATAGGGGGTGGTAACCCTATACGGAAAGTTTTGGTGGGTCGAGAGCTTCAGGCAAAAGTCCTAGGGGGTGGAACCCCTAGGTGGAAAGTCCTGGTGTCGCGAACCAGGTGGAAGACTGGACGGGTCGAGAGCGGGCATCCAGCAGAAAGTCCCGAAGTATCGAGCGCCGAGCAAAAGTCCAGTCGATCTGGAAGATGTGCTAGCAACAGGTAAATCTCCTGAGTGGAGTAGGTGAGGATGCATTCCCCGCAGTGGGAACAGTAGGCTTCGGGTCGACCTAGGATTTCCGGTTAGAAATCCGAAGTCAAACTCGGACAGTCCAGAGACTGTCAATTTTATAACTATTATATGCTAACTTTATTTTGCAGGGTATGTGTTTGGGACTAACACATTCTACAGGAACAAAGAAGCAACCTTAAGTCTCAGATGAACAGTGCTCGAGGCGCCTCCATGGAGCTTGGAGGCGCCTCAGGTGCAAGGCTGAAGGTAGCTGTGCAGCAGGCCTGGAGGCACCTTAGACCGAGCTGGAGGCGCCTTGGACCGCAGCTTGGAGGCGCCTTCGAGTGGATGAGGTGCGACCGGTTCTGTGCTGATCCACGCGGGCGACTCGGGAGGGTTGGAGGCGCCTTGGATGGTGCTGGAGGTGCCTCCAACAGTGCATAAAAGGAGGTCACGAGGCAACACTCAAAACAACAAATTCCAAAGCAATCTCTTCTTGTGTGCTGCGAACTAGACGACTTAGATGTGCTGCTACAAGTGCCCGACGACCCAGAGCTTCAGATTTAGCATTTCTTGTTGTCGGTATAATTTTTACAGCTTTTTATTGTACTTAGATTGTAATAATTTTATGCGATATAGTTGTTGCTCATAGAAAGCGATCAATGATCGCGGGCCTTGGAGTAGGAATCGCCCTAGGCTCCGAACCAAGTAAAACCTTGGTGTCGTTTGTGTGATTGCTTATTTCTTTGTTTCCACTGCATTACTCGATATGTTTTTAATTCCGAAACACGTGAAATAGCCACGACACTATTCCCCCCTCTAGCGCTTTCGATCCAACAATTGGTATCAGAGCGGGGTAGCTTCGATTTGGTGCAACCACCAATCAAGCAATTTTTCGTGGTATTTTCAGTTTTTTCGGAGTCGGCCAGAATTAGTATAATTACTATATTTTGATCTATTTCTCACTCAAATCGATTTTTACTCGAAGTTGGTGCAACACCACTCGAGTTCAATTTTTTTCTTTATACACCCTGCACTACTAATCCAAGACCCAGTCTTGGAACAGATTTTTTTGTGTGTGCATGTTTTAAAATGACACTTCAAGAAGGTTATAGCACCGCTTGACCACCGCTCTTCACCAGAGACGATTTCGGGTATTGGAAGGACCGGATGGAGGCATACTTGCAAACCCAGTTCGAAGTCTGGATGATCACCAAGACAGGCCTCGAACTCCCACTTGACAGCTCATGACAAATTAGTATTATACCAGAACTATGACGCATCCTTAATAAAGAAAGTAGAGGCGAACGCAAAGGCAACCTGCATACTCTAGTGTGATCTAACAAAGGAGGAACTCAACAGAGTAGGACCATTCTCAAGTGCAAAGGAGCTATGGGAAAAGCTAATCGAACTACATGAGGGTGCATCGGAAACCAAGGTAAGCAAGCGAGATCTACTTTTCAATAAATTATATAATATCAAGCTGCAGGAAGGCGAGACGGCTACCCAACTCCACACCTGGATACAAGACCTACTCAACGGTCTACATGCAATCAGACAGAAGGTAGAGAACCGGGATATTTTGAGATATGCCTTAAATTCCTTTCCAAGGAACACCTTGTGGGCATCCATGGTAGATGCCTACAAGGTTTCTAAGGACCTCTCTTCTATAAAATTAGATGAGCTATTTGCCGAGTTTGGATTACATGAACAGGTTAACTCACGTCATGCCGAGAAAGGTTTGGCTTTGGTTGCAGGTGCAGGTAGAGCGCGCGAGACTAAATCAAAGCGCAGAACCGAACCAGAGTCAGAAGAAGAAGAATTAGTTTCGGACGACGACGACGACGACAAAATCACAACCGAGCTCGTCAACCTGATAAAGAAACTGTACAAGAAAAAGAAAGGTTTCAACAAGAAGGACCTAAAGAAGGCAATTCAAACCAAGGAAGCTCAACCAAAGGTGAAGTATGGGTGCAATAAGAAGGGGCACATCAAGGCGAACTGCCTAAACCAAAAAGATCCAAAGAAACCAAGAAGAAAGAAGGCCCTAAAGGCGACATGGGACGAGTCTTCTTCAGAGGAGTCCAACGACGAAGAGCTCGAACAAATGAGTTTTCTCGTGATGATGGCCCAGGACGACACCAACGAATCTGGAAGCGAGGACGAATCAGAAGTCGAGTCCGAGAGAAGCCACGGATCCGTATCTGTTTCCGAAGGGCCTGACTCCGCTGTAAGTATCCCACATTTACATAATCTAGTAAATTATTTAATTTGAAAATTAGCAAAGTCTAATATTAGGGTCAAGTCACTTCTAAAGGAGGTAGCAGCCCTTAAAGAAGTGACTATCTCCAAACCCTTGCCAGACCCAGTTCAGACTGGAAATTCAACTCAAGTCCAAAAGCTTGAGGAAGAAAATTCTAGTCTTAAAACTCAGGTCAAGGATTTGAAGAAGACATTAGAACGGTTTTCTTTGGGCTCCAAGAACCTTGACCTAATTCTTGGGACACAAAGAGCCGTTTACAATAGATCTGGATTAGGTTTTAAAACTAAAAATAAATATCAATCCTATTTAACCTTAGTCAACAAAACAAATAGAAAAGTGGTCCAAGCATGGATACCCAAGTCCAATTTGGTCAATCAAGTTGGACTTGGTCAATATTGGGTTCCCAAGGATCAAGTACATTACCTTGATACACTATATCGAGGCTATGATCCAAGGGGAGCCAAAAGGAAAATCATATTAATAAACAAATAAATAATTAAAAGAACATAATTAAAATATAATTAAATTAAAAGTAAAAACTTAAATCTAATCTATAAAAATATATAAAATTATCAATAATTTAAGTGGAGGCTCCAGAATAGCTGGCACTTCCAAAACTAACTTACCCGGCAGGGTAACCCAAACCAAGCTACCCGGCAAGGTAATTAGAACTAATTAGAAAAGGAACAAGTTTAACTTGATCTATGGTACTGGTGAAATTTTGGATGATAGTATGTTAGGGAAACTTAGTCTATGCTTGTCTTGGAAGATATGGCTTCGACCTGGTGCATTTGGCTAAGTAGAACTAACTGAAATTACCCCTTATGGATCCTAACCAGTTAGACCAAGATTTTGTATTAAGTTCAGTAGATAGGACTATTTGGAAAACCTCAAAGGCATGGTTACTTAAATGATGTCCAAGTGACTCACCATGGCCCAGAAGTTTATCCAATGAATGCCTATTTGTTGAGCCCAAAGTTAAACCTGAATTTAACATAAAGTTAAACCAAACCCTATAACTGAACCCAATTCATCTCACGAAAATTATAGGATCATCTGATTGAAAAATTTAAATTGGGTGAGATGACTAAAAGTAAAATTAAATTATTAAAATCAAATTAAATTAAACAAATTAAATTAAAATCAAATTAAATTATTAAAACTAAATTAAATTAAAATCAAATTAAAATCAAATTATATTATTAAAAATAAATTAAATTAATCAAATTAAATTAAATTAATAAAATAAAAAAAATGTTAAAAACTTATTTAAAATGTTTTAAAACTTATTTAAAATGTTTTAAAAACTTATTTAAAATGTTTTAAAAACTGATTTAAAAACCTATTTAAAATGTTTTAAAAACATGTTTAAAAACATATTTAAAAACTTATTTAAAATGTTTAAAAACTTATTTAAAATGTTTTAAAAAACTTATTTAAAAACCTATTTAAAATGTTTTAAAAATTTATTTAAAAACAAATTTAAAATGTTTTAAAAAACTTATTTAAAAACCTATTTAAAATGTTTTAAAATCTTATTTAAAAACTTATTTGAAATGTTTTTAAAACTTATTTAAAAACCTATTTAAAATGTTTTAAAAACCTATTTAAAATGTTTTAAAAACTTATTTAAAATGTTTAAAAAGAAAACTTATTTAAAATGTTTTAAAAACTTATTTAAAAACTTATTTAAAATGTTTAAAAATCTTATTTAATAACTTATTTAAAATATTTTTAAAACTTATTTAAAATGTTTTTTTTAAAAAATTATTTAAAATGTTTTAAAAACTTATTTAAAATGTTTTAAAAACTTATTTAAAATGTTTTAAAATTTTATTTAATAATTTATTAAAATGTTTTAAAAACTTATTTAAAATGTTTTAAAAAAAACTTATTTAAAATATTTTAAAAACTTATTTAAAATGTTTTAAAATTTTATTTTATAACTTTTTAAAAATGTTTTAAAAACTTATTTAAAATGTTTTATAAAAACTTATTTAAAATATTTAAAAAACTTATTTAAAATGTTTTAAAAACTTATTTAAAAACTTATTTAACATGTTTTAAAAAACTTATTTAAAATATTTAAAAAATTTATTTAAAATGTTTTAAAAATTTATTTAAAAACTTATTTTAAAATTCTTTTGACAAACAAACAAAAAAATAAAAAAAAAGGCCAAATGAGGGCGCCTCTGTGACGGCAGAGGCGCCCTCTTGGATAGGCAGGAAAACTCCCGCCGAAATCATCTGAGGCGCCTCGGACCAAGTCCGAGGCACCCTAAACTCTTCATTGGAGGCGCCTTCAACGTGCTTGAAGGCGCCTTCAACACAGAAATAGGCAGCGAATAGAGAGTTCACTGCAGTTTGTCTTCCCGCTGAAACGTTCGATCCAAGGTGCCTTAAACTCAAATCTCTACCCTTCAACTCTTTCAAATACCCTACAATGCTTCTGTAACGACCCGCCTTCTACTAACAAAGCTGTAAGGCCGGACCGTCACATTATGCTGTGCTAACTATTCCATGACCATCATTAAATCTAAGTGCGGAAGCTGTACTAATCGAAATTTTGCTAAACTATTGTCATTTCTTTGTTCTATACGTGCTAGGGGTGTAATCTAAGCTATTCATAATGTAATTTACATCCCTCATGGTCAAGGAGCTGAACTAGAGGTTTCCCAACTCATTTCAGCCCTCCCGATCGATCCACAGATCGATTGGGATGGTTGAATCGATCCGGTGATCGATTCAGAAGGCTACTGTATGCGGGACTCAGGTTGGATCGATCCAGCACGCTACTGTGCTCGGGACAATATTCTGGATCGATCGGCTGATCGATCCAGGCTAACCAATCGATCCAGTGATCGATCCCGGAGCCCTCTGTTCGCGACTAAACTAGGCTGGATCGATCGGCTGATCGATCCAGGCACAGTCTGTTCGCGGAATAACTGCCAATCGATCCATTGATCAATTGAGGACCCCCAATCGATCCACCGATCGATTGGGGTTTCTAATTATGTAGCTAAGCTCTGATTTCAGAATTTGTTCGTGCAAAAATTCCTCATACCAATTCTAAACTAAATGCAAAACATTCCAACATCACACCAATAGTGTTCTAAGCAGGATAGGGTGCATGATTAACTAATTCATAGCAATTAACATACTAAGGTGCAAACTAATAAAATGTTAAAAGGTTTTAGTGCTTAAAACAAGTTTCTGAAAATCCCTAAGATCTTCATCCCAAGTTCCATCCACACACATCTTCATCGCATTGTCCTCCAGCCTCCGCTAGTCCATCTTCCCTTTACCTTTATCTGCAGTATAAGGAAAATGCATCTGTAAGCTAGAGAGCTTAGTAAGAAACCATCTACCTCACTAAAACATGCACACGATGCAATTTATGATTTGAAAACATGCTGTTTGCAATACATATTGAACAGGTGAGAGCATGGCATGGTATCATACAACATAGAACCCAAATCTAATCATAGAACTATCACATGTATCAATAAGGAGAGCTAAACTGAAACATGATCTGAGCTAAAATCAAGCTAAGCTAGAACTGAATTTAAACTGTGTTCATGACTGATTTGTGAGTTTTGAAAACTACTTCTCATAATAGATTAAAATACATAATCAAACTGCTGGTGGGCTGCGCGCATCCCTAACTAGACCCGGGTTTGCAAGCCCCGAATTTAGTAGGGTTACTAGGTTATCTGAACCTAGGGATGACTATGGGAGTCCAGCCCAATGGATATCTAATCCAGTACAGTGCCACTGAGAAAGTAAAATACTGAGCATAAGCTAATAACTATTGCCTTGCTTTCACTAGGTTATCTAAACCCAGAACTAGGTTATCTGAACCTAGAGGCGACTGTGGGAGCCCACCCGTTGGACATCTAGTCCATAATAACTGTAGCAAGACTAAATAAGCTGTAAAATGCCTCTATTGCATTTATCTAGGCTACTAAAAAGCCTAAGTTGCATTTAACTATGCTATTAATTTGATCGAACACTTGGTATGCGCTAGTTCGCATCCTTTGTGTCGAAAAACTGCATATAGCTAACTAAAAGCATACAAATATCCGAAAAGCTACTTATACTGCAGGTGAGGGGTTTCTTACCTCCTGTTCGGATTTTCTTACAAATCTAAACGCTAGGTTCCCCGGAGAAGAGATCTCTTCGACAATCTTCACGCGTCTATGCGTTCTTCTTGCGGAGAGGAGCGTCCTCGTATCCTTGATGTTGCCGGGAGGTGCTCCTACGACCCTAGAGAGGAAACCCTAGGCTTCTTTGAGCTTGTGCGCCGAGAGGGTGAAGAGGAGAGGGTTCGGCGGTGAGGGTTTGAGGGAAAGGAAAAGTTACGTTCAAATAACTCTTCACCTATTAATTCCCTATTTATATTAAGTGGGTAATTCCGCCCAACTCTAATATAAATTTAATTGTTTCCCTTTCCTTTCAGCACGGCCCTGCTGGGTTCACCTGGTTACTAAGGTTCACCATAAGTTGTAGGACCCAATAGGTCTCGGGTTCAAATTCCGCATAGGCCATTTTACGATTATATTTATTTTTGCTACTTCCGCTATTCTAAAAATTCCATAAAAATATTCTAAAATTCCAGAAAAATCATAGAATATTTCTAAAATAATTTTGAGAATTTTCGAGCATTACAGCCTCCTAGGTATACTCTAAATTATCTGAAGTCATCTTTTACATAGTTTTAGTGCTTGTTTTGTAAATCTTTATGTAAATGGTTGAAATTAGGAAACGACGCAATGTTGCATCCACCTCGGGTACGACCCCATCCACTGACTGTAGATTCCCTACTGAGCAGCATAGGATTAGTTTTTCTCAGTATTCATAATCTGTCATCAAGTGTAGATACCTAAATAGACCCTGTTTCATAAGTTATTGTCCTTCTGTTATAGAGATGATTGCCCACTATCAGTTGGACAGACTAGTTTACTGCAGTCATGCAGTAAACCAAGATCTATGTGCCCAGTTTTATAACAACCTTGAGAAGGTTGATGATTTGGTCTATTCCACCAGGGTCGGTGGAAAGGACATCTAGTTTACCCCTTCTCTATTACGCACTAGCCTAGAGCTTAGACAGTCTGCATCCCTTTTCCTGTGCTACCCTAGTAGGGATCTACCATTTGACGACCCCTACTCCCACATTACTCTAGATACACTCTATGCGTACTTTTTTGGTGGGGAGAGACCACTTGGAGTCTCTGACTTCAGGTCGATGTCTCTCAGAGTGCAGGATTATATCATGTATAGAGTCCTCACTGCATGCATACTACCTATCACATCTCGGGATGTCCCGATGATGCGACCGTCCCATTCCTTCTTTTTGTACGCATTATGTCATCATTTAGAGATAGACATTGCATTACATATGTTCTCAAACATAGTTCATGCAGCCAGTCTTGTCACATCCAGAGTAGTTCATATACCCTACTGCCATGTACTGACATCCATCTTTTCAATGATAGAGGGCGTAGATGTGACTCGGGGGACGATCATTCCTCTTACCCGTTACGATGAGTTTGGGCTAGGTTCTTTTAGGCTAGCACATATAGATGCCACTGCTCAAGGGGTCCTAGCATGGGTGGGTAGGCCTTCGCCAGCTGACCCAGCTGAGGATGAGCCAGTTGCTCCGAGAGGGCCCGAGGCAGACACCGAGTTCTTTGCCTTCTTTGCTCCAGCCGAGGGACATATTAGAGTTCACAGCCGAGGATTGTCATGGACTGTCACGCCCCAAAGGAGTCTCTGCCAAACAAAAATCCGACAGCATCTCCCCTGTACGGGTGACAATCTGAAGCATCAATACATACAGAATATACATCAACCACATACGGCTGGAATATATACACAACCACGCAGTTATAATCACAGCCAACTCAACTGGATTGAAACAATCACAACCACACAGTTATATATAAAGCAGCCCACACGGCTGTACTAGAAACACAGCAGAAAAAGCGAAAGAAAGCCTACACCAACCAAATAACTACAATGCACTCCGGCACGACCTAAACACAAATACAACACCAAAACAACAAGATAGCCACATGGCTAAACACAAATACAATGCCAAAAATAATTAAAGGATATACAAAAAGAAAACAAACACTTGGTGAAACCGTCTTCGGATGTGATGTAGGACCCGACAGATAGGATACTCCAAGCGACACACCAACCATCTACAAGCTACCTGAAAACATAAATGTATACATGCGGTGGTGAGTATAGGTAACTCAGCGGGTAATAGAAAAGACAGTGCACGGTCTACAAATAAAATATGGAGATCAAAAGTATACAGTCTCAGTAGAGAATAAAGAACATGATCATACTATCATAATCAATGCACCTAAATATATTTGACATAATAATCTGACATTTAAATTGTACACACCACAACTAACATAATGGCAAATACATACCCAATCTGAAATCGAAGCAAGGTACAAAGATCAGTACACTCACTGGATCTGCAACAGACATACCCATGACACCTGTGCAATATAGATACGACTGCATATACATGTAAAATAAATGACATGTATGCAGCATGACAACCATATGCAACAATCATATCTCAAACAAGTGTAACATATCACAATCACATGCAACTAGTATCTATTATGCATGTATGCAAATATAACACCATAGATGCACTGTACATTATATGCAAAAGTGCACGCATGCTCCATGGTTACCCCCGCCACCTCTCCAGACACCATGACCCTTGTATGGCCGAGAGGCTTGGGTTTGTGACGACTGTACTACCCTCCAGTCCACAATAGAGTGGTCGAGGTGGACAGTCCGCTAGTAGCTATCTAGCTACATAGCATCAGGGTCCCTGATTGCTCACAACGTCGGATCTAACAAAACCTCGTGATCGGGTGGCATGACAGGACGAGCGACAACTGCTCCAGCTACCACTAACCATCAGTGGCCGAGTGTGCGGCGTTAAACCAAACTAACTGACGACTCTCTCAACCACAAGGGAGACAATGGTCATCAGATGCAATGAATGATGAACATTATATATATATATATATATAATCATGATACAGACACCGTCATCATCCATGCAACAATCCAAACCACATAAATACCTCCAACATGAGTATAATCGTCATGATACCTCCACGTATCCCACCAAACATATGTACACACTACACATGTATAATCAACCAAAAATCTCCAATAATCCCACCAGACACATGTACACAAAATATAAGTACAATCAACATGTATCCTCTAGTAAAAACACAATAGGCATGTGTATATACCCCAAGCATACAATCAACACAACTCCTCCAAAAGTACATGACAAATACGTATGTACACACCACATGTAAATGCACGGTCAACAAGATGACTCCTATAACACATACCCACCTATGTACAGTCCACATCACATACCCAATCAGCATAGTAATACCAACAACCCGACAATCCCTACAAGACATACTCTACACGTGTAATCACAATAGAGTAGATATCAAGAGTGGAGACTGTATATGAATTAAATAGATCATCACAAGGGTCAAGCATAAGTATCGTGCAGGAAAAACAGCAACCGATCATGATATAAGATGAAGCAGCCTAATTCATCCAATAATAACCATGCACTAAGTTTCAAAGAAACTATAAAGAGGACAAGGAAGAAATACCCACCTTAATACATAGATCGTGTCCACAAATCCCACGTCGAGACGCTAGTCCCGAATCCAAGTCCTGCGATCAGATAATATATTTAGCTAATTACATAGGTAGCAAATAGCTAAATAAACTCCCCAATCTAATTAGGGAAGAACCATAATCGAAATAATTAACCTAATTTTTTAATCCAATTAGTGTTGGTATAACGGAGGCCGACAAGAGGGGGTGAATTGCCTGCACAAATTAAAACTACCCTCCTCGGATCTTTCAACTCGAAAGTGCAATAGCAATAATAATAAAACTAAAACAATAAAGCTAGAGACTCGGGAGTTAACCTGGTTACAACCAAGAAGGTTGTTAATCCAGGGCGATGAAAAGCGCGCAGTATAAAAATTTCCTTCTCTGAAGGAGAAGAAGCCTTTTACACTCTTACAGCTCAGAACTACTACTAGGAATTGATTACAGAGTTGATGGGACAGTAGATTTCTAATTCCTAGTTCCAGAGGCCTTTATATAGCCTCTGGAAATCCTATCTCGGATGTCCGAGGCGCCTCCAATAGGGGTCCAAGGTGCCTCCATCGAGAGAGTGGATAAAACTTTATCCTAAAGCCTAACGTTCACTTCTGCTAGGTCCGAGGCGCCTCCAATAGGCATTGAAGGCGCCTTCAAGCTGGAGGCACCTCCAAGCCTGATAGAGGCGCCTCCAAGCTGGCTGGCAGCTTTTTCCAGCTTGCTTGCTTCTTTGCTTCGTCTTCCGAAGTCCCGTTCTTTTGGGCGATTCCGGCCAACTGAAATAGGGCTCACCCGAACCCAATTTTCGGCCTTCTCCTTGAGCAGCCTTCATCCCGGCTTAACGTCCCTCGAAAGTCGCGCATGTTCTTCTCATCCACCGGTGTACTCTTCCGCAGCTCTCTCATCCTTCGGACGCACCGAGCCCATTGGCTCCCTTCCCGTGCCGTCCTTCTCGCTAGTTGCGTCTTCTGCTCGACTTCCTGTGCTCCTAAGATCCTGCACACTCAGACACAGGGGTCAAACACAAAGCAGGACCTAACCAACTTTGTTGATCACATCAAAACAACCACGGGGTTCAACAATCTCCCCCTTTTTGATGTGCATAAACCCAAGTTCAAGTTAGGGTAAAAAATGCTCAAATAGTAATTTTAAAGAGAATCACTAAACTCACATTTTAAGCATTAATTTGCAATAAGTAGAATTGCAACTAATTAAAAGTTTAAGAGAAATTTTTTTTTGAAAAAATTATCTCCCCCTAGACTTGTACTAATCTCTCCCCCTTTGATCACATCAAAATGGGATAAGAGTATGATATTTAAAAATATTTAGCAGATTTTTAAGTTAGAAATTTCAAAATAATTTCTAAGTCAAAATTAATATTTAGAATTTTAAAAAAAATTCTAAGTAAACTGAATTTTTAGAATTTTTCAAAAATATTAAAAAAACTTTCAAAGAATTATTTAATTCTAGTTTAATGCTTTTTCAGAATATTAATTAAACATTTTATTTCAATATTTCAGCTTCCAAGTCGTGGCGAGGACTAGACCTTCTTAGTTATTGGAGCAACAACCACTTCCTTAGACAAAGCTTCATAAAGAAAATTCTTTGTTTAATTTTCTCTCTTGAAAGCCTTAATTAAATAAATTAATTTAGCACAGATTTCGGAACCCAATTAGAGGTTCCTTCCTATAAGATTATTAAAAAATTTAGGGGGTACATAGTTCTTGGACACTCTTCTAAGTTGACCCTGATGGTTTCTAATGTGCCAATTCAATTTTCCATAAATTCAATTTTTTTTATTTTGGGAATTTATTTAAACATGCATTATTTTTTAATTTTTCAACTTCTATTTTTAATTTTTCATTTTCTGATTTTAGATTATCGTACATCTCAAGTGGACATGCTTTTGTTAATTTCATTTTCAATTCAGTATTTTCTTTTTCTAATTTAAACAAATCTTTAGATAGAGATTTGATAAATTTAAATGACTGAGTGGGGGTTAGAGCACTTACCTTACTTACCTGATTTGGTGATGTTCCCCCTTCATCGCTACTTTCTTCTTCTGAGGTTCCTCCCCCTTCATCTATGCTCATCTCTGAGCTTGAGTCGTCTTCGAAGAGATGGTTGGCCATTAGCGCTAACCCCGAGAATTCTTCGAGGTCTGATTCGAAGGATGAGTCTGACCATGTCGCTTTCAGGATTTTGTATTTGGAGGATTCTAGCTTCTTGTACTTTACCTTTTCCTTCTCTTTCTGTTTGCTCTTCAATTTCGGGCAGTCATCCTTGATGTGCCCTTCTTCGTTGCAATTGTAGCAACGGACTGCCCTTGTCTTTTGATGACGTTTACTCGACTGCGATCTAAATTTATTAGATTTTAAAAACTTATTAAAACGTCTTACCATTAACGCAGCTTCGTTTTTGTCAATCGATGCGTCAGAGTCAGAAGCATTTGTTTTTGCCTTTAAGGCAATGTTCTGACTAATCTTCTCTACTCCATTGGGCTCTGCAACTCGAGATTCGTGAAGTTCAAAAGTAGAAAACAAATTTTCTAAAGTACTTACCTCGAAGTCCTTAGAGATGTAGTACGCATCTACTAAGGAGGCCCACTTTGGAGTTCTGGGGAAGGCATTGAGCGCATACCGGATTGAGTCCCGGTTCGTTACTTCTTCTCCAAGGTTGGTTAGTTGAGTTATTAACTCCTTGATTCTTTCTTGGAGTTGTGCTACCTTCCCATCGTTGTTCATCCGAAGGTTCGTTAACTTGGTCCGGAGGATGTCGCGCCTCGCTAGCTTAGCTTCCGAGGTATCTTCGTGAAGCTCCAGGAATTTTTCCCAGAGGTCTTTCGCGGAGTCGTAGCTTTCGATTCAACTTACCTCTTGTGGTGGCAGCACGCTAAGCAGGTGGAATTCTGTCTTTCCGTTGGCGATAAAATTGGCTTGCTCCTTCTTGCTCCATGTGTTTTCTTCTTTATCTTTTGGAACTGCATAGCCATATTTCATAATTAAGCAAATGTCAAATTCTGTCTTCAAAAATACCTCCATCCGGCGTTTCCACGTCGCGAAGTCTCCGTCAAACTTCGGGGGATGAATATTCGCTCCGACCATCGTCTTGATCATTGTGCTTCAGTCGGCGGTTAGTCCTTCTGAGGCGGTCTGGCTCTGATACCACTTGTTGGTACAGCGGAGGCTGGCAAGAGGGGGGTGAATTGCCTGCACAAATTAAAACTACCCTCCTCAGATCTTTCAACTCGAAAGTGTAATAGCAATAATAATAAAACTAAAGCAATAACGCTAGAGACTCGGGAGTTAACCTGGTTACAACCAAGAAGGTTGTTAATCCAGGGCGATGAAAAGCGTGCAGTAGAAAAATCTCCTTCTCTGAAGGCGGAGAAGCCTTTTACACTCTTACAGCTCAAAACTATTGCTAGGAATTGACTACATAGTTGATGGGATAGTTGATTTCTAATTCCTAGTTCCAAAGGCCTTTATATAGCCTCTGGAAATCATATCTTGGATGTCCGAGGCACCTCCAATAGGGGTCCAATGCGCCTCCATCGAGAGAGTGGATAAAACTTTATCCAAAAGCCCAACGTTCACTTCTGCCAGGTCCGAGGCGCCTCCAACAGGCATTGAAGGCGCCTTTAAGCTGGAGGCGCCTCCAAGCGTGATGGAGGCGTCTCCAAGCTGGCTGGCAGCTTTTTCTAGCTTGCTTGCTTCTTTGCTTCGTCTTCCGAAGTCCCATTCTTTTGAGTGATTCCGGCCAACCGAAATAGGGCTCACCCGAATCCAATTTTTAGCCTTCTCCTCTAGCAGCCTTCCTCCCGGCTTAACGCCCCTCGAGCGCCGCGCACATTCTTCTCGCCCACCGGTGTACTCTTCTGCAACTCTCTCGTCCTTCGGACGCACCGAGCCAGTCGACTACCTTCCTGTGCCGTCATTCTCGCTAGTACGTCTTCCGCTCGACTTCTTGCGCTCCTAAGCTCCTGCACACTCAGACACAGGGGTCAAACACAAAGCAGGACCTAACCAACTTGGTTGATCACATCAAAACAACCACGGGGTTCAACAATTAGGTTTAACTAAATCCATAATTTCCTTCACTTCAATCCTACTCATGAGTAAATCAATTTAATCATGATCATCTTCTAAAATCAATATACACTAATCAAATCCAATTATCCAAAACATCTCATTATCCCCAACATAATATGATTTAAATCTTTATTCATCCATCTATCACATAAATGCAACCAAAACTCCATACTTAGCTCACCTTGATCCATAACAAATTCACACCCTTTGATGAAGAAATCCAAAGTTTGTTGTGGAGAAAAATAAAGCTTCTCTCCCCATTTACAACTGGTCCAGCACAAACAGATGCCCAAAATCAACACCTAGCATAAATCCAATACCCAATCCATAATCAATACATTCTCAATTAAGATTAAACCCAATAATTCATCCACAACCATTACCCTACACTTTACCTCGATTCACAGCCGATTAGGCTACTGGTTGGAGTGCTGCCGGCAAGGAAACACCACTGGAACCAAGATCACCTTCAACAGATCCTCACTAATGGATTCACCTCACGATCATAGTTCCAGCACCTCACTGGAATCAATCGGCTCAAGTAGAGGAATCAAGCAAGAAGCTCACTGATCCAGCAACAATCCTACTAGCTTCTGCCCGAAAACTCAAGAACACCTCATCATCATCAACCGAATCCCCCTATTAGCCGCAAGAAGAGGAGAACCATTCTGATCAAGAGAAAAGTCCAACACAAGAAGAGTCAATCCCGAAAGAAAAACCCTAATCTAGCTAAAATCCTTGAATCAACACAGATCCAACAAAGCCTTACCTCCACCTCACTAGAATCAATCGGATCAAGTAGAGGAATCAAGCAAGAAGCTCACTGATCCAGCAACAATCCTGCTAGCTTCTGCCCGAAAACTCAAGAACACCTCATCATCATCAACTGAATCCCCCAATTAGCTGCAAGAAGAGGAGAACCAATCTGATCAGGAGAAAAGTCCAACACAAGAAGAGGTAATCCAGAAAGAAAAACCCAAATCTAGCTAAAATCATTGAATCAACACAGATCCAACGAAGCCTTACCTCCCTGGATCACCTCCCGATGCCATTGCTGTTCAATTCCAGCAAGAAAGGAGGTGGATCGCTCCGTGAGCGGCGCGAAGGGAGGAGAGGGAGGGTCTACCGGTTGGAAATAATGCTAGATTCGGCTCCTCACCGTGCCCTAGCCCCGATCGTGGGCGATTGGTCACAAAATCCGCCGAAGCAAAAACCCCCCAGCCGAAGACGACCTGGAGCCTGCTGGTATTCGTAGAGCTTCGGTGGCGAGCCTCCTCAGGCCTCGGCGTTGATGTTGGGTCTTTCGGGCCGCGAAAACCGCTTTTTCACGTCGCGGAAACCTCGAAACCCCCGCCACCGGATCTGTGCGAATAATAAAATTTCGAAAACATTACGAGTACGAATTTACAAACTCTAGATCTACATTAGAGTACGAGTTTTACCCTTGATGCATGCCTTTCGCAAATCCCACTCGTCCAAGGTGCCGGATCTCAAGATTGTCAAAGTAGACAACCCTCTAGAAGTATCCACACGAACAAATCGATGGAGGGAGAAACTTAGAGTGTGCTAGCACTCCAAGAAGGTCTCGGCAATGGAGAGGAGAGGGAGAGAAGAATTGGAGCAAGGAAGAAGATGAGAGTTACAAAATGCATGAATGAAAAATCAAATCTTCATTCACTCAAATGTGGTCGGCCACATTAAGGAGTGTAACTCCTTTTCATTAAATGTGGAGGCCATTAAAGAGAGGACTTGTAACCTCCATGAGGTGGCACAAACATGTGCCAACTATGATGATGTGGCACATCATCATTAGTCCTCCTAATGCCAACTCACAAATGAGGTGGTAAATAGTCAAGTAAAACTTGACTCTTCCTCTTCCTCTCAAGTCAAGTCAAACTTGACTTAATCTCTCTCATGGTTGATCTAATCCAACCATTTAATTCAAGCCAATTTAATATAATGAATCTAATTCATTTAATTAAATTGATTCAATGAGTCATAATCTAAATTAGACTCATTGAACACATGAATCAACTTGAGTCCAACTCAATTAGCCCAATTAGGATTACTCTTAATCCAATTTGATTCATCAAATGAATCTAATCCGCTTGGTTCATCATATGAACCTAATCTCCATCTAATTATCCTTTGTGTGTGACCCTATAGGTTCTTGTAACGTTGGCAATGCCCCTAAACCCATTTAGGAGCATAAGTAATGAGCGGTATCTAACAACACATCATTACTACCCAAGTTACAAGAATGTTGAGATCCAACATCACCTTGTGACTACTAATTGTGACTCCTCACAATATATGACAAGTGTCCTTCTATCCTAGACATCTAGATTGATCAATGTGAGGCATAGACCGAGTCATCCTCTAACCAATCTAAATCTTGAACTCCAAATAGACTCACTAAATCAAATGAGCTCAATATCTCATATTGACTCATTTGGGCATGACCATGCACTTCCTGATCTCATTCTATCAAGAATATCAATGTCACTCCCGTCATATAGGAGGGATAGATCCCATCTACATCACTCACATTCCTCCGCATAATTTGTTACATACCCAGTAATCGCCTTTATAGTCCACCCAGTTACGGGTGACGTTTGACGAAACCAAAGTACATAACTCCTTATGTAGGGAACTATGGTGACTTCAGGTCTAAGGACTAGTAGTCATACTAATAGTCACATGAGAAAGTATATGACACTCATATAACGATCCATGATACTTTCATCAAATGATTGGCTCTAAAGCTCTAACTAATAGTTGAGTCGTCCGCGAAAGAGAGAGAGATAGCGAGAGGAGTCGGGGAAATCGAGAGAGGGAAGAAGGAAATGGGTTCGGGTGAGGAGAGGGGGAAACGACGATTTGGGGAAAAAGAATAAAAGAAAATGAATTTATAATTGAAAACATTTTCTCACTTGAACGGGTATCCCAAACAGGCTTTATCTGCACCCGCCGATAGATCCCCTCAAAACCCTCTGTACGAGCTCCGAAAAATTCCCAGAAAATTTCTAAAAATTATGGGAAAATTCAATAAGATTTTTCATCCAATAATATTTATTATTTAATTTTTGAGGTATCTTACATTCTCCCCCACTAATAAAAATTTATCCCCCAAATTTACTGGTCAACTCAGGGATTTTCATCCAATTATAACCTCCAAGCAACAAACTCACATACCACTCCAACCATATATCATGATCAAATCTCCAACAACAAGGGATGACTCTGTGGGTTATGAGCTCACCCTGCTTCCGGTACTTCCACACTACTATCTAACCCACTGCGGATAAATCAACTACCTCTGAAATCCATAATTCACTATCAATAGATCCTCCAACATCTGTATAGAGCGCTCAAACTATCCATTAGTTTGAGGGTAAAAATCTATACTAAAGCGAATCTCCTAACCCAAAATCTACTATAACCATAGTCAAAACCATGAGGTGAAATCGCTGATCTCCATCCAATACAACCCTCAGAGATATACCATAAGGTCCAGTAATCTCTCCACAGTATAATCCTAATACTCAATCCAAAAGAATCCGTCCCACAAATCGATGGCTAGGGAGCAAAGTCATCACCCAATAATGATTACCTAAACCATCATATCCTCTTCATGTTCTGGATAATCCCACAACAAAATCCGTCAGAACATACTCCCAACTGGTAACAACCTCTAACTCCCATGGATCCACTAATATCTCTCTACTAAAGACAACGCGTCCCAGAAATCTCGCAGAAAACAATCACAATACGCACGACTGAACTTCGCATATAGATTTCCCCGTCGAAACATCTCTAGAATTATGCGAAGATAGTGTACATAATCCACCTCGGATCGGGAATAGATCACAACATCGTCAATGAAGATAATGAAATCTAATCCAAACACCCTACGAATACCAAATACATCGAGTCAACATAAACATCCAGGCACTGTATGCCTAAATGGTAACACCAAGGACTCATAATATTCATACAACAAACACACTCAACCGTAAGCTCTCTGACAAATCTATGATCTGATCCCCAACTACAAATCTATATATATCACCAACATACTAAACTCCATGTCACTATCAACCTCAAGCACCAAATAGTATATCATCAAATCAAATATTCACCAATAGATCATCAACAAATAACATATCACCACACCTGATCTCCCAATATCCATCAATCAAGATCATCCTCAACATCAATCAATCATACCAGATAGTCTCTTAAAAAAAGATAGAGTAGAAGGAAAACATCCAACCTTCAACTCCCACTACCAACAAACTAAACGTATCCAAAAGGTCTGCCAAATCTCATCATCTCATCCTTTCCGATAATCAAATATCCACAGTAAAAGAATGTTAATCCAAAGTCAAAGGGTCACACAACTTGCTGACTAAGGGTCTACCCATCAAAAAGTATCTCCACAACTCTTATAATCATCCCATATATGTCCCTCGACAAATGCCGATAAAAGATCGAAGCCTTTATCCTAAATAGCTGGTCAAAATATCTGTCAATCAACGCTTTACCCATTGAGATCATCATCTGAAATCATACCTAGTTACGGTCTGAACTCGTAGGTATTACTCAACTAACACCATTCCTCCGCACCATTGCGGACTATATATCACTAAGTACATCAAGGATATCTAATCCTATCCAATAGTTCCATGAGTCAGGATCTCCCATGGAATAACGTTAGACGAGTCGACTGATCATCGCCTTAAAATCCATCATGCTAACGAAAGAAGTAGAGAACTACTCGCTCTCTAAACACCTCAAGGAAATCACTAAGTGATGACCTGATCTCCAAAAAGCATTCTCTGCTTCTTCCTTCACGTGGTACCGAGTCACGTAAAGGTTAAGCAACTAACTTCAACTCTCTCACATCGGTACAAATCATATATCCAAATGTACTCTCCAATTAATACGCACTAGTAACGGCTGTATCTCATAAGTGTTAAGCAGGTACCTTCACACTCTTTCCCCAACACTGGGGTATCATATCTGAATGTACCTTCCAAGTCATCCAATCAAATACAGACAATACATGATCAAAATCCCTATGGAATAGGATACATCGATCCTCTATAGACTGACTAAGACGACAATGGTATATGGCTAATTCAGTCTTTTCTAAGTCGGTACAAGCCATGCACCCAAATGTGCTAAGGATATCTAACTAAGCACGTATAACCCAAAACAGAATCTCTAAAATAGAGTAAGCTGGTCCTCTACTAACAAAACCAAAAGATTCCAAATTAGTGCTCTACTGATCGAACTAACAGGAGTACAGAACCAACTAAAATAAGTCAAACCCCAATGATACAATCAACCAGGTAAATCAATCCTAAACTGACCGAGCCAACAAGAGTAAACCAATACTCTACTAACTGACTCAACATGAGTATATTGATATCATCCACTCCGCAGCTAATAATAACAGAGACTGATATGTGACTCTAACACTCAACCAACTAGTCGTAGTAGACACTAAAATAACTAGTAGTATGATATGACGAATCCCCTGAGATTGTAATCCTTGATCTCTAGTAGGTCAAACGTGATCAGTGATTGACCCAACACATGCAATGCATGTTATAAACAAATAGGCAGGTACTAACAAGAGAGTACTAACACATGTCATAACCATCAGAATAACCATGCATGTACTAACAGGAATGTAAGATAATAATATGCAAACATACCTCCTATAGCTTGGAGATGTCCTGCTGCTACTTGGTCCCAAAGCCCGAAAGTCACATCAAGAAAACCAAAACACGAAATCCAAAAACATGAATAACAGGCATCGTACCTGCTCTGATACCACTAAATTGGTATCAGATAAATCTCGAAAATCCAGAACACATACCAAATATCATATACCTACTCTGATACCAAAAATTGTCACACCCCAAAGGAGGCCCTGCCAGACAAAAATTCGACAGCATCTCCCCTGTACGGGTGACAATCTGAAGCATTAATACATACAAAATATACATCAGCCACATACGGCTGGAATATATACACAACCATGCAGTTATAATCATAGCCCACTCAGCTGGAATGAAACAATCACAACCACGCAGTTATATATAAAGCAGCCCACACGGTTGTACTAGAAACATAGCGAAAAAAGCGAAGGAAAGCCCACACAAACCAAATAACTACAATGCATGCCAGCACGGCTTAAACACAAATACAACACCAAAACCACAAAATAGCCACATGGCTAAACGCAAATACAATGCCAAAAATAATTAAAGGATATACAAAAAGAAAACAAACACTAGGTGAAACCGTCTTCTGATGTGACGTAGGACCCGACAGACAGGATACTCCAAGCGACACACCAACCTTCTACAAGCTACCTGAAAACATAAATGTATACATGTGGTGGTGAGTATAGGTAACTCAGCGGGTAATAGAAAAGACACTGCTGTTAGGTTTTTCGGGCCGCGAAAACTGCTTTTTCGCGTCGCGAAAACCCCGAAACCCCCATGCCACCTGATCCGTGTGAAGTAAAATAAAAAAAAAATTCGAGTACGAGTTTACTAAAGCCTAGATCTACACTAGGAGAAGAGCCTTTTACCCTTGATGCACACCCTTCGTGAATCCCGCTCGTCCAAGGTGCCGGATCTCAAGATTGTCAAAATAGACAATCCTCTACACGTATCCACATGAACAAAGAGGGAGAAAAACCAAACTAAAGTGTGCTAGCACCTTAGTAGGGTTCGGCCAAGGTAGGATGAGAGGGAGAGAAGAAAGAACTCAAGGAGGAAGAAGATGTGAATGAGCCTTCAATGAAAAAATGAATTCCCATTAATTTTGAGTGGCCGGCCACAATTGTAACTCCAATACAATTAATGTGGCCGACCACATTAAATGGAAAAGAGGTTTGTAACCTCCATGATGTGGCACACACATGTGCTTGCTTTGATGATGTGGCACATCAGCATTAGTCCTCCTATTGCCAACTCACAAATGAGGTGGCAAATGGTCAAGTCAAACTTGACCTTTCATCTTCCTTCTCAAGTCAAGTCAAACTTGACCAAATCTCTCTCATGGTTGATCTAATCTAACCATTTGATTCAAACCAACTTAATATAATGAATCTAATTCATTTAATTAAATTGATTCAATGAGTCATAATCTAAATTAGACTCATTGAAGACATGAATAAACATGAGTCCAACTCAATTAGCCTAACTTGGATTACTCTTAATCCAATTTGGTTCAATACATGAAACTAATCCTCTTGGTTCATCATATGAACCTAATCTCCATCTAATTGTCCTTAGTGTGTGACCCTATAGGTTCTTGTAACGTTGGCAATGCCCCTAAACCCATTTAGGAGCATAAGTAATGAGCGATATCTAGCAACACATCATTACTACCCAAGTTATAAGAATGTTGAGATCCAACATCACCTTGTGACTACTAATTGTGACTCCTCACAATATATGACAAGTGTCCTTCTATCCTAGACATCTAGGTTGATCAATGTAAGGCATTGACCATGCCATCCTCTGACCAATCTAAATCTTGAACTCCAAGTAGACTCACTAAATCAAATGAGCTTAATATCTCATATTGACTCATTTGGACATGGCCATGCACTTCGTGGTCTCACTCTATCAAGAATATCGATGTCACTCCCGTCATATAGGAGGGATATATCTCATCTACATCACTCACATCCCTCCGCATAATTTGTTACATACCCAGTAATCGCCTTTATAGTCCACCCAGTTACGGGTGACGTTTGACGAAATTAAAGTACATAACTCCTTATGTTGGGATCCATGGTAACTTCATGTAATAACCCAAATTTCTCCCTTTCGAGTCCCAAAAGTAATTTAAAAATATTTAAAAATACTATAGAAAAATTATAGAGATTTTTAGAAATTTTTAGAGTATTTTTATACAATTTTTAGAGGTCGTTTGATATTTTTACTAAACGAAGGAAATTTCGACAAAAAAATATTCAAATTGAGATTCGAAACGTAGACCTGAACCGAACCTTAATCAAATCCAGCTAGACATCTGTTCTGGAATTGTTTTGTGATTGAATATGGAGCAAAATCTATTTAAGTAGTAGTTAATGAATAGGAAATAAATTAGAATAGAAAGGGTTGCAGCTGAGACTCGAACCCGCGAGCCACGCCATAAGGCAGAACGCAGCCAACCAACTGTGCCAGCGGGCTTTGCTTATTTAAGAAGGAGAGAAATATATTTAAGGTATAGTTGATGATGAAACCATAGTTATAAGAAAAGAGGACTTAATTTGTCCCGATCCCGAATCCTTTCCTCTCCTCTCTCACGACGGCGCGACTCTCTCTCGAGCGGAAACGAAGGAGGTTTAGGGCATCTCTCCGGCGGCCGGCGAGGGGCTGACTCCGGGAGTTTTTCATCAATCTGAGGTCTCTCGTCAAGAAGGACCCGTGAGCATGAAGAAGAGGCCACGATTTCAAGAGACCCGAACCCTAGAAGCCTTCGTCTCCTTCGGTTTGAATCCAAGGATCGTTGTAAGTTGCTTACTCACCTGCGGTAAGAGTAGTTCCGGGATTTCTTTTAGTTTTCTGCCATATGTTGAGGTTTCGGATTCTTGTTTCCTTTTGGATTTCGAAGCATGTTTTAAGGGGTTTTGTTTTTGATGCTTACTGACATGAACCCTAAAGAAAGGAGAGAAGGAATAGTTCAGTTTAAGCATGAAGAACAGATTCGAATTTAGGTTTTCAAGTGATAATTTTCCTTTGCTGGTCAATTTTCCTTTGCTGTTGCGAGCATGAGCAGTCCCTCTATGCGTTGCTGTTTGTGAGCAGTTCCCATCTGCTATTAGTTAAGCATGTGTAAATTGTAGCTTGTGATCACTTAGTAGATTGTTAGTTCAACACAATGCATTCTGGGAATTCATACAAGTCACTCATTTCATTTGTTTTCTCATTCTCAGTGCTATATTTATCAAATATGGAAAACTTACATTCTGTTATACAAATCAGATATATATAACAGAGAGATATGTATAACAGAACCAAGTTAGCTTGTGTGGATGTCAATCTCACTTATTTTCAGTGTGATCAAATAGGTGATAGATTATCAAACATTGTTCTTTATCTGAGCAGACCCCTAGCAAAATTGAAGTGAAAGAAATTATGTAATTGTGATGATTGTAGTTCTTGTCCTGTAGAGTTTCTGAATTCTTTGAACAATTCTGGTGGAAAGGATTTGAATGAGACCTGTCCAGATTCTTTCTTTTGTTTCCTAAAGTTAGGGACATTGCTAGAGGATTAGCTTATTAAGAGTTGGGTTTTATTTTCTGATAGTATTGTCGAAAATTAGTTGTGTGATCATTCTTGGATTAGGATTGAAGAATAGATGAATTTGGTGCTATATGTTGGTTTTTGATTCATAGGTAGTTTCCAATAGGACAAGTTAAAAAGGTTGGGTTGGTACTTTGATCTTGTGGAATTTGAAGTTGATGGCATTGCTGGAATTATGATGAGCACATATTAGTGTTATTAGAATTTTTCTTTATGAACATGTTTATGCTGGAGGTAGTTCCCAGTTCATTAGCTACTCAGATTTTCGGTTGTATGTTTCTACAGAATAATTGATGTTCGGTTTGAATTTATAGTGTAATATTTCAGTTTGAATCATGAATGTAACATGCCTAAGGACCTCTATTGCCCTATAGAAGTATAAGCTTTACATAGGTATCAAGCTTTACCTAAGTTTTAAATTCCAGCAGATTCAAGCATTCCATCATCTTTATGTAGCAATTTCTTTTATAGTAATAGCATTCTTACCTTATGCCTTGCTTTGCTGGAAACGAATCAGAACCTGTAGACCTACTGAATGCATGCTTTAGTACATCGTGGGTTAACTTTTGATAGCAACAGTGATTACCTCTTTCTTATACTTTGCTTTGCTAGAAGTAATTTAGAAGGTGTAGGTATGTTAAGTGTATGTCCTAGTATATTGCTATCTTTACGTAGAAATTTCTGATAGTAGCAGCATTGTTTCCTCATGCTTTGCCTTATTGGAAACAACTTAGAAGTGTAGACCTATTAAGTGCAGATTTTCGCATTCTTTAAGCATGACATAGGTTTTAATTTAATATGAATTCATTGCTTCTGGTATGCATAGCTTTAAGTCCATCATATACCTAAACATGATTTACCTTAAGCTCTAACTGTTTTTACCCAAGTTGACTTAATTGAGTGCAATCATGCCATAAGTGGTGGAGGTTGACCAAATGATGTTATGGAGGTTTTTGGTGCAACCATACCAAGCAGTCGAGGCCAACTAAGTAGTTTTAATATTCCAACAACATGCTTAAGTTAAGTTGATATCGTTTGTCAAGTAGGTTAAGATTAATTAAATACTTATCAATCAAGTCAAGGGTGGTTGGATATTTGACAGTTGAAGAAGTCTAAGTAAGTTAATATTGATAAGATACTTTATGGATATAATCTAACCAAGTAAATCAAGATTGAACTGTGAGTATTCTGTGATGGATGAAGTTTAGTGCACGGTGTGTGAGCTGCATGTTTCCTGTTTGTTTTAATGCATGACCGAGATACCTGTGTGATTTGAGCTTTGTATGAAGTGGTGGATTCGGTTTGAGGACTTCACATATGTTTCCTTGCTACCGTTTAATCCAGCAAGCTTCACATATGTTTAGAGTCATCTAGTTGAGTTCTTTTAATTCAAAGCATGCAGTATAGGTTTTAAATCCGACAAGTTTTAGATTTAGTTTAAGCTTGTATGATATGCAGACTTTCATAAGTATTGCTTGCGGATTTTGATAAGTGTTGCATGCAGAACTCCAATCTTAGAATAGATTTTTGTTAAGCTTAGTATAGTGCAGATTTTTGTTAAGTATCATAGTACAGATTTTGGTTAAGAATTATAGTTTTAGAATTTGTTTAAGCATACATATTTGAGTTTATTTGCAACTTCAATATGCATGATTGTGTGTTACCTAGTTGTTTCACTTATTGATGCATATAGAAAAATACCCTAACAGTATTTTGGGTTTAAGAAAAGTATAAGAAAGATAAAGAAAAGAAAGAAAAGGCCAAGGCCTTAAGTAGATCCCAAAGTCAAGACTTTAGGGATTTTGGCACACAAGGTGCCTATTAAAATGCCAAGGCATTTAAAGAAGAAGTAATTAAGATTATAAGTATTTTACTTTTAAGAAGAGGCTAGTACCCGACTTCGCAAGGTTGTCGTTAAATAAATTCAGGTGTCCAATTCCGATGTCTTGGCCCTGGTAGACAAAGGTCTGCTCTTTTAGGATTGGTGGCTCGCTACCCCAACCTATTAGGGAACGCGCATAAGATGGTACTAAGCCTAGGCCCAAGAAGAAGTTGATTTTTATTTTGAAGTATTATAAGTATAAGTTTTTGAACAAGTAAAACAAGTTTTACCTAAGTATAAAGTATTAAAGAATAAGTTTTAAACAAGTGAAATAAAGAATAAGTTTAGAACAAATGAAATAAGTTTCACTTTGTTTTAAAATCAGCAAGTTGAGTTTTCTTTTATGCTAGCATGTTGTTTAGATTAGCTTACTATTCTTTGCTATTTTCTGAGCATGAGTAGCTTTACATGTTTAGCATTTCAGCCTGTTTGATTCTTTTACTAGTAAATGAGCATGAGTAGTCTTCAGTAAGTAATCAGTTAGATCATGTTATAGATATATGTACATGCATATCGAGATTTTGTGAGTTAGATAGCGCTTACTAAGCATTTTGCTTATAGATTGCATTTTCTCTTACTGCAGATACAGGAAAAGAAAAGATTTAGCAAAGGAAGGCGACAAGGTGGCGCGGATGGTGTGTGATGCCACTATGGAAGCCTCGGGATTTGGCTAAGAAGTTGTTTAGAGTCCTTCTTTAATGTTATTAGAGAAGTTGAGATTGTTAAAGAGTTGTTTCCTTATGTTACTAATTGAGTCTATTTCGCATTGTTAGTTTGGTTGTTTTCCACTGTTGGAGCTTTATTCATTTGCTATTGCTAGAATAGTCTATTATTTAAGTTGTTGTGTCTTATTACTGTGTGGTTGTGAAGTATATATACCAGCCGCATGTGGCTGATGGTTTATTTTGCATGTATTGATGTTTATGGTCACCGGTACAGGGGAGATTCTACCGAAATTTTTTGGTAGGGATTCCTCGTGGTTTCGATCACACCGGTTAAGTAGAGTTAATAGTTAAGTAACGGTCACCTTAGGGAGTAATAGTAGTAGTAAGAAGGGTGGTCGTTACACTTCAGGTCTAAGGACTAGTAGTCATACTAATAGCCACATGAGAAAGTATATGACACTCATATAACGATCCATGATACTTTCTCATGGCGGGTTATTCAGTATACATTCTCCAATGCATTCCCCATGTGTCAACTTGATATTTCTATATCCATGATTTGTGTGATCAAGTCATCGAGTTGACCTACATGCTAGTCTAATTGCATTAACATTATCTCTGAATATTAATACTCGACTAGGAATGATTAAGAGTAGTGTTCCCTATATCATCTCACTATCGATTCAACCAATCGATTGATATAGATAAGAACCTTCTACTCAAGGACGCTATCATACTTAGTTTATTTGGCACCAATACAAGTAAGTATAATAACCAAAACAAATGCCTTTATTTATATAAGAATATGATACAACAAGTCCATAATACAATCGTCAAATGATTGGCTCTAGGGCTCTAACTAACAATCTCCCACTAGCACTAGTGCCAATCAGTGTAGTCTCTAAGCCCCAATGACCTAGTGTGACCATCATGCTTTGTCTGTGCCAAAGCCTTGGTCAAGGGATCTGCGATGTTAGCCTCTGTGGGTACTCTGCAAATCTTCACATCTCCTCTCTCGATAATCTCTCGAATGAGATGGAAGCGCCGTAGTATGTGTTTGGTCCACTGGTGTGAGCGAGATTCCTTCGCCTGTGCTATAGCTCCATTGTTGTCACAATAGAGCTCAATAGGGTCAGCGATGCTAGGAACCACCCCAAGTTCAGTGATGAACTTGGGATCCAAACTACCTCCTTTGCTGCCTCTGATGCAGCGATATACTCGGCTTCTATCGTAGAATCAACAATTGTGTCCTGCTTCGAACTCTTCCACCATTAATGCAAAACATGAACCCTGACTGCGATCGATAATCATCTTGATCGGTCTGGAAGCTGGCATCACTATAACCCTTTACAGCTAGCTCATCATTGCCTCCATATATCAAGAAATATTCTTTAGTCCTTCTTAAGTACTTAAGAATATTCTAGACCGCTATCCAGTGACTTTCACCTGGATCTGACTGGTATCTACTCGTCATGCTCAAAGCATACGAGACATCAGGACGAGTACATAGCATGGCGTACATGATAGATCCTATGGCTGAGACATAAGGGATCTGATCCATGCGGTCTCTCTCCTCTCTAGAAGAGGGACCTTGAGTCTTCGAAAGACTCACGCCATGTGACATTGGCAGAAATCCCTTCTTGGAGTTCTGCATGGAAAACCGAAGGAGTACCTTGTCAATATATGTACTCTGACTTAGGACAAGAAATCTCTTGGATCTATCTCTATAGATCTGTATGCCAAGAATGCGAGATGCTTCACCTAAGTCCTTCATTGAGAAACAACTCCCTAGCCAGGTCTTGACAGACTGAAGCAAAGGGATGTCTTTCCCAATGAGTAGTATGTCATCCACATACAATATGAGGAAGACAACTATGTCCCCTACAACCTTCTTGTAGATACAAGGTTCATCTTCATTCTTGATGAAATCAAACTATTTGATTGCATCATCGAATCGAAGATTCCAGCTCCGAGAAGCTTGCTTTAGTCCAGAAATGGACCTATGCAGCTTGCATACTCTGCTAGAATGCTGTGGATCTACAAAACCCTCAGGTTGTGTCATGTACACGTCCTCGAGCAGGTTTCCATTCAGAAACTTGGTTTTGACATCCATCTGCCATATCTCATAGTCATGGTATGCTGCAATAGCAAGCATGATCCGAATGGACTTAAACATCGCTACTGGAGAAAAGGTTTCATTATAGTCAATACTATGAATTTGCTTGAAACCTTTAGCTACCAAGCGACCCTTATAGATAAGTCCATCCATGTCAGTCTTTCTCTTAAAGACCCACTTACACCCAATGGATTTTACCCCTTCAGGTGGATCAACCAAAGTCCATACTTGGTTGGTGTACATGTATTCCATTTCGGATCTCATGGCCTCTAGCCATTTCTCGGAATCTGGTCTCATCACAGCTTCTTGATAGGTGGTAGGCTCATCCTCTATGAGCACAACGCCATCATGGTCAGACAAGAGAAATGAGTATCTCTCAGGCTGACGACGTACCCTTTCAGACCTGTGAAGAGGTATATTTACTTGAACTGGTTGTTGTTCCTCAACCCTTTGTGGAACAACATCATCTACAACTCTTTTTGGTTCCAGTTCAACTTCCATCGAGGCTTCAATGTTATGGTCCGCATCTTGAACTTCTTCAAGATTGAACGTACTCCCACTAGTCTTTCTAGAAACAAAGTCCCTTTCTAGAAAGACCTCAGTCTTTGCCACAACTACCTTGTGTTGACTGGGAATGTAGAATTAATATCCCTTAGTTTCCTTGGGATATCCAATAAAGTAGCACTTGTCGGATTTGGGTCCTAATTTGTCTGAGACTTGACGTTTAACGTAAGCCTTATAACCCCAAATTCTCATAAAAGACACCTGGGCATCTCTCCCAGTCCATATCCTATATGGTGTCTTTATCACGGCCTTGGATGGAACTCGGTTGAGTATAAAAGTTGCCGTGTCTAGAGCATAGCCCCAAAGAAATGTAGGAAGATCTGTGTGACTCATCATAGATCGTACCATATCTAATAGAGTACGGTTTCTCCTTTCGGATACACCATTCCACTGTGGTGTTCCAAGAGGAGTGAGTTGGGATAGAATCCCACACTCAGCTAGATAGTCACGAAACTCATGGCTAAGGTATTCTCCACCTCGATCTGAGTGAAGTATCTTAATACTCTTGCCAAGCTGGTTTTGTACTTCATTTTTGAATTCTTTGAACTTTTCAAAGGATTCAGACTTATGTGTCATCAAGTACACATAACCATATCTACTGAAGTCATCAGTAAATGTGATGAAGTACCTATAACCGCCTCTAGCAGCGACATTGAAAGGGCCACATGCATCACTATGTATAAGTCCTAACAGATCAGTCGCTCTTTCGCTATGCCCATTAAAGGGAGTCTTGGTCATCTTGCCTAGTAGGCATGACTCGCATGTCTCATAAGATTCAAAATCAAATGAGTCCAGCAAACCATCCTTATGGAGTTGGGATAAGCGTTTGTCATTTATATGACCTAAGCGACAGTGTCAGAGACATGTTTGGTTCATGTCATTTGACTTGAACTTCTTGGTATTTATGTTATAGATAGGGCTTTCAAGGTCTTGAATGTAGAGTCCGTTCATCAGAGGTGCACTACAATAGAACATATCTTTTAAATAAACAGAACAACATTTGTCCTTTATTATAAAAGAGAACACTTTCTTGTCCAAACAAGAAACTGATATAATGTTCTTAGTTAAGGCAGACACATAACAACATTCATCAAATTCTAGTACAAGCCCAGAGGGTAGAGATAAATAGTAAGTTCCTATAGCAACAGCAGCAACCCGTGCTCCATTGCCTACTCGTTGGTCTATCTCGCCCTTTGTCAATGCTTGATGTGCGTAGATTATATACTCTTTTATGCATGCTTTTACGCACATTTACATACTTTGAGAATGCTTGATCTATGCATTTTTATACTTCCAGCTTTCCTTTTAGCATATTTACTCTTTTGGTTCGGAGATCTGCTTTTTGTGCATTTTCTGTACACAGGAGTCGAAATTGGTGAAGATTATGCGTCCTTGGGCAAGCTTGGAAGTAATTGAAGGGAGAGAGCATCAGGCCGTGTACCACACATGGCCGTGTAGTCTTAACAGGAAGGAAAGTGGACATGGCCGTGCGAATCTCACACGGCCGTGTCTTAATTTGAAGAAATCAGAACAGATGCCTTACATGGCCGTGTGGATCTACACGGCCGTGTGAGGTTTCCAGAGGCCAAGCAGGTGACGGCCGTGTGCATCACACGGCAGTGTGAAGTTTCCAAAGACCAAGCAAGTGGTGGCCGTGTGCATTACACGGCCGTGTAACATTTCCAGAGAGCAGGAGGGTCTTGGCCGTGTGCACCACACGACCGTGCAGTTTCGGCAGAGAAGGAAGAGGACCTGGCCGCGTGAATCTCACACGGCCGTGTCACGGGGCCGTGTGGCGCCCGATTTCCTCCTCTATTTAAACCCTCCTTCATGAATTGAAAGGGGATCTTTCCCCCTTTGGGAGAAGGGAAGATTTGGTGGTTTCCTCCCATTCTTGGGAGGATTTCTGGGCGATTCTAAGGGAGTTCTTGACGATTTCGACTCCGGAGCGAGGATTGGATCCGAAGACGAGGCTTCTTCGTAGATAAGTTTTCTCTTTTCCCCTTTTCTTGGTTTCTTGGATTGAGGATTTAAGAAATGCTTGTAATCTTTATTTCTTCGGGTATTCTTCCTCGATTCATGGAGTAGATCTTGAATTCTAGGATTAAGGGAGTATTTGCATGATGGATTGATGTAATTTCTTATGGATTTGCCAATTTCTTGTTTCAATGACATTGTCTTGCTTGTATCAATTGGATCTTGAATGATTAATGGTGATTTGTGCTTAATTCTCATTCTTGATTGATTGTTTGGATTTCTTGTGGACTTTGTAAAGATAAACTCTCACTCGATCATCCGAGGGATCCACGTGACAGGTGCAAGCCCGTGTAAGGACGTTTGAGAGATAATCTTGAAGAGGAAATAGGAATATTCAAGAGAGTAGGATGGATCTTGTGATTACTTTCTTGTATCTTGATAGATTAATAAGTTGTGGGCTTCTATGTTGATATCCGAGGAAGGCATAGTAATAGGTGCGCTTCTGTGTAAGGACAACGTAGGTTCACGTCTAATTGATCATATTTAGATACATTTCTCAGTCCTTAGCCGGTTATCTATTGCAAGAGAGAACCGACAACTTTCTACAAGTGTTAGGCAATTGAGGGATAAGAAGTGGTGAACCATTTACATTCAAGAAATCTTACAAAGAAACCGAAACTCCTAGAATCTCCCTTTATCATAACCCAAAACACTAAATTCTTGTTTGTTGATCTATAATATTAGATTTGTTTACCTTCACTTTGCATTTAAAACGATTGGATAGTTGTTTAGCTAATTCGCATTAAGACATTCCTAGTGCTTATTCCAGTCCCTGTGAATACGATAATCTTTTATATTACTTGCGACATTTCCGTACACTTGCGGAGCGTGACAAGTTTTTGGCGCCGTTGCCGGGGACTGCACTATAACATTAGGAATTATCAATTGAGTTAGACTAAACAATAACATTTGTTTTCCTTTCATATTGCATAGTTGTAACTAATCATTAGATTTCTGTTTTTACTTTCTTGTATAACTTTTACTTCTTGTTAATTCTTTTTGTACAAATTCAATTCTGCATTTTTGATTCTTTTATTTTTCTTTTTTTGTTGAATTGTCATTTGCTATCTTGTTCTTGTGTATGCGAAGATCTAACTTTGCAGGAGAATTCTTTCCTTTTGACCCTGAGATTGACAGAACTTTCCATAAAAGAAGAATTCTGCAAAGGCAAATTGAAGAACAGGAACATTTGAACATGGCGAATAGACCACTCAAGGATTATGCAGCACCTTATGCAAGAGGTTTTCGATCTAGTATTTCAAGACCTTCAGTGGAAGCTAATAACTTTGAGATCAAACCCGCAATTATATCTATGGTGCAGCAGAACCAATTTGGTGGGGGACCTCATGAAGACCCCAATCAACACTTAGAGGTCTTTTATGAAATATGTGGTACCATGAAAATGAATGGAGTTCCTTCAGATGCAGTTAGATTATTATTATTTGGGTTTTCTCTAAGAGATAGGGCAAAGCAATGGCTGAATTCTTTGGCCCCTAATAGCATCACCACTTGGGAGCAGTGTGAGCAACAGTTTCTTGATAAATTCTATCCACCAAGTAAAACAGCTCATATGAGGAATTTAATTGCAAGCTTCAAGCAGACTGACTCAGAATCTCTTTTTGAAGCATGGGATAGATACAATAGTATGCTCAGACAATGGCCACATCATGGGTTGGAAAGATGGTTAGTGTTGCACACTTTTTATAATGGTATCAACTATCATACCAAAGTGTCCCTTGATTCAGCTGCTGGAGGGGCACTTATGAACAAAAGTTTAGATGAAGCTGAAGAAATTATTGACAGTGTAGCACAAAATCATCATCAATGGGCAAACGAAAGAAGTGGTGGCTATTCTTCTGTAAACCCAACAATTAAAGCATCAGGAGTTTGATGTAGATGCAGTCACTCTTTTGTCTGCAAAATTGGACGCTCTTACAAAGAAATTTGAGAATATGGGGACTAGTTCTAATATGGTCAATGCTATTAGTACATCTTGTGAAGTATGTGGGAGTTCAGAGCATTCAAATGACTCATGTCCATTGGGAGCTATCACTGCACAAATCAATCAACTGGAACAATGTGATGCAATCATGAGTTACAATCAAAGGCAGAACAACTCATACTCAAATACTTATAACCCTGGATGGAAGAGCCATCCCAATTTTTCTTACAGAAATAATCAAGATCAAGGACCATCTATGGGGGCAAGACCAAATTTTCAAGTTGGGCAACAAAAATTTCAACATCTATCTTCTCAAGGCTTACCAAAGTTAAATATTGAAAAGATGCTTGAAGAAATTATCTCAAGTCAGAATGAAATGAAGCAAGATTTAGCAAAGCTCATTCAGAGAATGGATAATTCTGAAAAGCATCAAAAGATCCAGGATAGTCAAATTGGCCAACTAGCTTCCTCATCATCCAGAGCACCAGGACAACTTCCAGGAAAACCTGATGTGAATCCTATGGAGCATTGCAATAGAATTGAGCTTAGGAGCGGACGAACCTTGGGAGACTCCCAAGTGACTGCTTCAAAAGGGATATAAAAAGAAGAAGAGCTCTCTCCTCTTATACCAAATCAGATTCAAGCTAATGAGGAGAGTACCATTGAGGTTGAAGAGACTCTTCCACTGAACCATCAGAGCAAAGCTGTCCCTTTTCCTCAGAGACTTACAATGCTCAAGAAAGATGAAGAATTTGGCAAGTTTTTAGAAAAAGTTAAGGAAATTTGTGTAGAGGTACCTCTTATTGATGCTATTCTCCAAATGCCTAGATTTGCCAAATTCCTGAAGGATCTCATGTCAAACAAGAGAAGAAGAGGAGAGGTTGAGACCATTGCGCTTAGTGAGGAATGTAGTGCTATTTTGGAGAAGAACACTTCCCCAAAACTAAATGACCCAGGGAGCTTTTATATTCCTTGCAACATAGGAAAAGAATTTTTTGAAAAAGCTTTTTGTAATTTGGGGGCAAGTGTTAGCCTCATTCCCTATTCAATTTGTAATAAATTAGGTCTCAAAAACATTAAACTTGCTACTATGGCACTTCAACTTGCCGATCATTCCTGCAGGTACCCTTTGGGTATTATAGAAGATGTGCCAGTAGAGGTGGATGGGAATGTTATTCCCACAGATTTTGTCGTGTTGGACATGGAAGAGGACCCTCGGATTCCTATCATATTAGGAAGACCTTTCCTTGCTACAGCTGGAGCTATTATTGATGTAAAAAATCATAAGCTTTCTTTGGTAATTGGTAAGGAAAGGTTGGAATATGATTTATCTAATATCTCTAACCATGTCTCGTCTCTTTTAAATGCTTGTAGCAGGACAAGCATTTATAAACTTGAGGAATGGAATTTCCACCCTCATGGAAGGCCACCAAACGAAGGAGACAATGTGGTGGAAGATGTTGGGAGAAGATCTCCCAACAAAAATGAAAAGTATATCTGTCCTCCAAGGGCGAGGAAAAGAAGCGAATGATCAAGTTTGGTCGAGCTAAAGACCTTAAACAAGCGCTTCTTGGGAGGCAACCCAAGGGTTCTTTTAGTTAGTTTTGATTTGTATCTTAATTTCTTTTAGTTTGATGCATTCTTTTGATTTTGCTTTCAGGTTAGGTGCAAAACTGAGCTCGGTCGTGTGCTGTACACGGCCAGGCAAAAGTTGCAGAGAAGGGGAGTGCTTGGGCCGTGTCATCCAGACACGACCGTGTAGGATTTCCCGAGGAGAAAAGGGTCTAGGCCGTATCTCAAACACGGCCGTGTAAAGAATCCCGAGAAGAAAGATGGAGAGGCCATGTCCGTGACACGACCGTGAGAGGAAACCAGTGGAAGAAGGGGGGAGGCCGTGTGGATATGCACGGCCTGTGTCTGGAATCCAGAGAAGGAAGAGGGGGAGGCCGTGTGGATCTGCACGGCCTGTGTAGGGGAGTTATTAAAGTCTTCTTTCTACCTCACACGGCCAGATCTTGGCCGTGTTCCGCACACCCCTAACTCTCCAAAACATCTCTTTCTCTCCCAATCTCTTAAAAACTCCTCTCTATTCTCTCAAGATCTCTTAGATCTGGATTCTCTTCCTCTCTAAGACTTGGACTTTTCATTCTCCTAACCTAAGATCTTTGCTCTTTGAAGTTTTGTTCTTTGAGTTTCATTCTTCCAACCCTAGATAATTCTTCCCCTATCTAAACTCATCAAGATGTCCAACATTTTGAAGAAACTTCGCAAAGGAGGTGGTGGATCCAGTGGAGACAAAGAGAAGGAGCCATCAAGGGACAAAGGAAAACAACCAGTAAGGGGCAAAGGCAAAAGGACTTCACGCAACGAAGGTAATGACAATGAATTCAATATTGTGTTTAGAAATGATGATCAATAACTAGATTTGCAATTCTTGTCAATAGAAAGATAGTGTGTACTAGATATATGGACCCAACCGTTCTTGATATGCTTGGAATTAGGGAAGATGTAGATTTGATGATTGGGTTTTTGGATTGGAGTGATATTATGTACACACATTTGCCTACATATCCTCGTTTTGTTTTGGAATTTTTAAGTTCATTAGATGTCCATTTTAATAAAGAAGATGATTATTTTGGAAAAATCTCATTTAGACTAATGAATCAAGAATTTCTATGGGTATTTAGTGACTTTAATTCTTGTTTTGGATTAACCACCGGTAGCCCTCGTAGGTTTGATCCAAGGTTTAATTGGAATCATTTTTGGAATGCAATAACTGGATTAGGTCAACCTTATGAGCCTTCAAGAGCTAAGGCTTCCAATATGCAAAACCCCATCTTTAGGTATCTACATAGAGTCATGAGTAAAACTATTTTTGGTAGAGGAGAGAGTGATGGGGTGGTTAAAAAGATAGAGCTTTATGCTTTATGGGCTATGCTTTATAAGGTTGAGTTTGATTCTGGTTTTCATTTTGTTCAAACCTTATTAAGATCGGCTAGGGCATCATCGGGATCAATTGTTTTTGGTGGTTTGATTACCCGAATAGCTTATAATTTAAATCTTGATGTTGATGGGTTGGAAATAATTCATGGTAATGACATGATTGACATTGATGCATGTCTTGCTATGAAAATGATCGTTCGGGATGAGAATGGTTTCGCGTTTCCTAGGAGGAGTGGTTCTCCTTTACCCCTTCCTTTTCCTGAACGAACTACTATTCGTAACCCGGCTAATTGGGTAATTTCTGAGTTAGATTTTGAGGATAACCCTTCTATACCTGGAGACACTGAGTCACATCATGAGCCCTCGTCATATGGACACCCGCAGCCTTCTAGTTTTATGGAGCCCGCTAGACATTCTTTTGCATATGGCGCGGGATCTTCTAGGTTTGATTTTTCAGATTTTCGTACGTCTCTAGAATCACTTCATGAGAAGCAAGATTCCCAACAAAAAATGTTGGAGGGGCGCTTCTCTTTATCTGATGATCAGTTTAGGGAGGTACAAAATCATTTTCAGTTTACGAGGAATTTTCAAGGTCAAGTGGCTGAGTTTGTGCAGGATTATGATACTGATCAGGCTAGGATGAGAGATTTTATGCAGAGTATGATGCTTACTAGCCAACAAGTAGATGCTTTATATGAGTATCATAGATCCTTGGGTGAGATTCCAGGTTTTCCTAGTTTTCCTATTGGCCAACCACGTCGTAGACCTCCTTTCCCTCGTCCACCTCCACCTCCTCCACCGTTTTGATTTCATCGGGACGATGAAAAGTTTAAGTCTGGGGGGGTGTTATGTACTGTTTAGTTTGGTTTTCAGTTTTTTGTTTTTGTTAGTTTTTCATGTTGGTTCTTATTTTCATTGCTTGTTGCTTTATTGTGCTTGTTTTTGAAATAATCATGGCAAAAAAAATTTTGAGAACATCAAATCTTCACTTATATGCTTTCTTGGATTCAAGTGAAATGTTAGCACGATTATTGTCTTGATTCATGATGTTCGAATGATGCTAGTAGTAAACTTTGTGTAGTTCTTTTTTCTATCTTGGGAAGCATTAATAAGCTAAGAATCTTATGGTGATGAGTTTTAGTTTTGGTTCAACCTTAAGGATTTTATCTTCACTACACTTGTGCTTGATGCTTGAATAGTTGATGTCATTGAAATAGTCATGATTCATCTTGTTTGCTTAGTACTTGGTTTCCATGGTGATTTCTCAACTTTCATTTTGGTTACTGGATGAGGCTCAAATCATTAAAGCTCATTTGAAAAAATCAAAATATCCCAACATGTGTGCTAAAAGTACATTTGTGAATAAGTTTTGCACAATGCAAACACTTATTAAAATAATAATAATAATAATAATAAGGGATATAAAAAACAGTTGTCATGAGTGGAATCTAGCAAGTCACCCCTTTGAGACCGAGTTAGGTTACTAGGGAAATGACTGCTTAGCTTCCCTTGAGATTGAGCACACCTTTGAGACCTTGGGTTAGTTGAGAAATATGAACCAAGTGAATGGTGAGTAAGTGCCTATCACTGGTTACTTGTCTTTCACTGGAAACACTAGGAATTCAAATTTGATGACGACTTGACTAGGACATGGATTGAAACTTGAAGGGTGTTGAGTTACCTTTACACTGTGCACAAGATTCTTATGCTTGAACCATACTTTACTTGTTTCCATGATCATGTTTGTTAATGAAACTTTTTGATAGAATTAGGAAAGTGCACTAGGTTTTATGAATGTGTTGTAGAACATATGAATTTAGACTGCAGCATTTTGCTTGAGGGCAAGCAAAGGTTTAAGTCTGGGGGTGTGATGTGCGTAGATTATATACTCTTTTATTCATGTTTTTACGCACATTTACATACTTTGAGCATGCTTGATCTATGCATTTTTATACTTCCAGCTTTCCTTTTAGTATATTTACTCTTTTGGTTCGGAGATATGCTTTTTGTGCATTTTCTGTACACAGGAGTCGAAATTGGTGAAGATTATGCGTCCTCGGGCAAGCTTGGAAGTAATTGAAGGGAGAGAGCATTAGGCCGTGTACCACACATGGCCATGTAGTCTTAACAGGAAGGAAAGAGGACATGGCCGTGCGAATCTCACACGGCCGTGTCTTAATTTGAAGAAATCAGAACAGATGTCTTACATGGCCGTGTAGATCTACACGGCCGTGTAAGGTTTCCAGAGGCCAAGCAGGTGACGGCCGTGTGCATCACACGGCAGTGTGAAGTTTCCAGAGACCAAGCAGGTGGTGGTCGTGTGCATCACACGGCAGTGTGAAGTTTCCAGAGACCAAGTAGGTGGTGGCCGTGTGCACCACACGGCCGTGTAACATTTCCAGAGAGCAGGAGGGTCTTGGCCGTGTGCACCACACGGCCGTGCAGTTTCGACAGAGAAGGAAGAGGACATGATCGTGTGAATCTCACACGGCCGTGTCACGGGGCCGTGTGGCGCCCGATTTCCTCCTCTATTTAAACCCTCCTTCATGAATTGAAAGGGGATCTCTCCCCCTTTGGGAGAAGGGAAGATTTGGTGGTTTCCTCCCATTCTTGGGAGGATTTCTGGGCGATTCTAAGGGAGTTCTTGATGATTTCGACTCCGGAGCGAGGATTGGATCCGAAGACGAGGCTTCTTCGTAGATAAGTTTTCTCTTTTCCCCTTTTCTTGGTTTCTTGGATTGGGGATTTAAGAAATGCTTGTAATCTTTATTTCTTCGGGTATTCTTCCTCGATTCATGGAGTAGATCTTGAATTCTAGGATTAAGGGAGTATTTGTATGATGGATTGATGTAATCTCTTATGGATTTGCCAATTTCTTGTTTCAATGACATTGTCTCTTGTATCAATTGGATCTTGAATGATTAATGGTGATTTGTGCTTAATTCTCATTCTTGATTGATTGTTTGGATTTCTTGTGGACTTTGTAAAGATAAACTCTCACTCGATCATCCGAGGGATCCACGTGACAGGTGCAAGCCCGTGTAAGGACGTTTGAGAGATAATCTTGAAGAGGAAATAGGAATATTCAAGAGAGTAGGATGGATCTTGTGATTACTTTCTTGTATCTTGATAGATTAATAAGTTGTGGGCTTCTATGTTGATATCCGAGGAAGACATAGTAATAGGTGCGCTTCTGTGTAAGGACTAATTGATCATATTTAGATACATTTCTCAGTCCTTTGCCGGTTATCTATTGCAAGAGAGAACCGGCAACTTTCTACAAGTGTTAGGCAATTGAGGGATAAGAAGTGGTGAACCATTTACATTCAAGAAATCTTACAAAGAAACCGAAACTCCTAGAATCTCCCTTTATCATAACCCAAAACACTAAATTCTTGTTTGTTGATCTATAATATTAGATTTGTTTACCTTCACTTTGCATTTGAAACGATTGGATAGTTGTTTAGCTAATTCGCATTGAGACATTCCTAGTGCTTATTCCAGTCCCTGTGGATACGATAATCTTTTATATTACTTGCGACATTTCTGTACACTTGCGGAGCGTGACAATGCTCTGCTATTTCTCAGCGCTTGTACATTAGTACAAATGTGAGAAGCACATCCGGTATCTAATACCCACGATGAAGAAATAGAGAGGTTGACTTCTATAACATTTATACTTGAAGTAGAAATCTTATTTCTCTTCTTCTTAAGATCTTCCAGGTATCCTATGCAGTATCTCTTCCAGTGCCCTGCTTGTCCATGATACAGTTGACGAAGATGTTCAACCATATCATAAGCGCCCATTAACTCGTGTTGCTTCTGAAGCTTAGAGTTCATGGTCGCGAGCATAAGACAGGACACATCTAATGCGTCATCTTGATGCTTCTTGTAAGCATCTCGGTCAGCTCGCGTGGCAGTGGCAGGAGGAGCCTCAGTAATGGGCTGGTCCAGAATGTACAGTTTACGTTCTTGGGTGAGAACTATTCTCAAGTTCTTGTGCCAGTCCAGGAAATTTGCGCCGTTGAGCTTGTCTTTCTCAAGAACAGAACGCAGGGAGAAAGAGTTCGTATTCGACATCATGGTTATCTACAACAGAAAAATGCAGAAAATAAATATCATATTCTTTTAAATCATTTAATTAGGCCTTTAACTAAATGATGCTCCCACTGAATTCTATAATTCATGTGGGACAAGATCCACATCATACTAACCATTGAGTTAGCTTTGGCTAATACACCCAAGATTTAGTATGATCGGTAGGTAACGATTTACCAATTACATCTCTATGCAACTCTTGTTTATAAGATCATTATCCGCAGTTATATTAAAACTTGAGTTAGCTTTGGCTAATACGCCCAAGAATTAATATAAATGTGATTTATGTCCTATCTTTCCAACCGTTGGAAGAATGCCTATAGTTGTACTCGATCCAACTGAGTTAACTAGGAATACTCAATCTAATTGAGTTTGTACTCGTCCATGCGTTGATAAGCGGGACCAAGATTGTCCCTCCGTACCCTACTACGATAATATGTGTTGCTCTGCTTTGGCAGATTCAACAACACATATTATCGAGGTAGTGATAGGTATCACGGCACTATAGGCATTAGAGTTGATGCGATTGAGATCTAATCTAATCGAGAGGGTGCATCTTGTACACTTTTAGATCTAATCTAATCGTTAGGCACTAATTAATTACTAATCATGCATCACATACACACAAGCAATTAATTAAATTATTTGTGATTAGTCATGACCCTACTACGATCTTCTCAAGCCAATGAGAAGATCGGATGGTCAACCTAAGGTCAACAATTTCTCAAGCTCCTCCCTTTGACCACCGTGTGTTGCTCGCGCCCTCCTCGTAACTCTGTCTCGAGTGGACCTTCCACCACTCCAATTTTGTATATTATAATTTTGAAACTCGAGTTACATTCGAGTCCAAACTAATTTACAACAAGAATAAATGGAGAAAGGCACGACGCGCAGGTCGCGTATCAAATATACAGCACACACAACACAAATGACGGCGCGCAGGCCGTAATATGAATTACAAAACAAATATACCAATCAAATTGGGTCTTTTGGGCCATGAACATCAAAAATTATACATAATTCTAAATTATGTAATTTCCATAATTTTCTGTAATTTTAATACTATTTTTACAATTTTTATGAGTAAAAATTCCCGGCGATCCTGTTTAGCGGTTTTCGGGCGTAATCGCGGAACGAATCCCCTTGCGGGGCCAGGGGCAGCGCCCCTACCCGCGATCTAACCATCACGAGTGTTCCTTAGCGATCCTACAGCGCCTTAGCCCGCTGTCCCAAAAAGATTTGGGGCGAAACCTTGCCGTTTCGGAAAAATCTTCTCGGTAGTTGAAGCCTACAAGTGTCGGAACACTTGTGCTTCGCTTCTACGAGAAAATTACCCATAAAAACTATAAAATTAGAAAACTTTACAGAATATTACAGATCTTCTATTTTTCATAAAAATAAAAAATAAACTCGTACAAGACTTCGCACGTGGCTCTGATACCACTATTGGGTTTTTTCGGGCCGCGAAAATCGTTTTTTCGCGTCACGGAAACCCCGAAACCCCCGTCACCGGATCCGTGCAAAGTAAAATAAAACAAAATTTTATGAGTACGAGTTTCTTAGACTTAGTTCTAAACTAGATTTACAAGAGCCTTTTACCCTTGATGCGCGCCCTTCGCGAATCCCACTCGTCCAAGGTGCCGGATCTCAAGATTGTCAAAGTAGACAATCCTCTACACGTATACACACGAACAAAGAGGGAGAAAAACCAAACTAAAGTGTGCTAGCACCTTAGTAGGGTTCGGCCAAGGTAGGATGAGAGGGAAAGAAGAAAGAACTCAAGGAGGAAGAAGATGTGAACGAGCCTTCAATGAAAAAATGAATTCCCATTCATTTTGAGTAGTCGGCCACAATTGTAACTCCAATACAATTAATGTGGCCGACCACATTAAATTGAAAATAGGTTTGTAACCTCCAGGATGTAGCACGCACATGTGCTTGCTTTGATGATGTGACACATCTTCATTAGTCCTCCTATTGCCAACTCACAAATAAGGTGGCAAATGGTCAAGTCAAACTTGACCTTTCATCTTCCTTCTCAAGTCAAGTCAAACTTGACCAAATCTCTCTCATGGTTGATCTAATCTAATCATTTGATTCAAACCAACTTAATATAATGAATCTAATTCATTTAATTAAATTGATTCAATGAGTCATAATCTAAATTAGACTCATTGAACACATGAATCAACTTGAGTCCAACTCAATTAGCCTAACTTGGATTACTCTTAATCCAATTTGGTTCAATACATGAAACTAATCCTCTTGGTTCATCATATGAACCTAATATCCATCTAATTGTCGTTAGTGTGTGACCCTATGGTTCTTGTAACGTTGGCAATGCCCCTAAACCCATTTAGGACCATAAGTAATGAGCGGTATCTATCAACACATCATTACTACCCAAGTTACAAGAATGTTGAGATCCAACATCACCTTGTGACTACTAATTGTGACTCCTTACAATATATGGCAAGTGTCCTTCTATCCTAGACATCTAGGTTGATCAATGTGAGGCATAGACCGTGCCATCCTCTGACCAATCTAAATCTTGAACTCCAAGTAGACTCACTTAGTCAAATGAGCTCAATATCTCATATTGACTCATTTGGGCATGGCCATGCACTTCGTGGTCTCACTCTATCAAGAATATCGATGTCACTCTCGTCATATAGGAGGGATAGATGCCATCTACATCACTCACATCTCTCCGCACAATTTGTTACATACCCAGTAATCGCCTTTATAGTCCACCTAGTTACGGGTGACGTTTGATGAAACCAAAGTACATAACTCCTTATGTAGGGATCAATGGTGACTTCAGGTCTAAGGACTAGTAGTCATACTAATAGCCACATGAGAAAGTATATGACACTCATATAACGATCCATGATACTTTCTCATGGCGGGTCATTCAGTATACATTCTCCAATGCATACCCATGTGTCAACTTGATATCTCTATATCCTTGACTTGTGAGATCAAGTCATCGAGTTGACCTACATGCTAGTCTTATTGCATTAACATTGTCTTTGAATGTTAATACTCGACTAGGAATGATTAAGAGTAGTGTTCCCTATATCATCTCACTATCGATTCAACCAATCGATTGATATAGGTAAGAACTTTCTACTCAAGGACGCTATCATACTTAGTTTATTTGGCACCAATACAAGTAAGTATAATATCCAAAACAAATGCCTTTATTTATATAAGAATATGATACAACAAGTCCATAATACAATCATCAAATGATTGGCTCTAGGGCTCTAACTAACAAGTGCACGGTCAACAAATAAAATATGGAGATCAAAAGTATACAGTCTCAGTAGAGAATAAAGAACATGATCATACTATCATAATCAATGCACCTAAACATATCTGACATAATAACCTGACCAATAAACTGTACAAACCACAACTAACATAATGACAAATACATACCCAATCTGAAATCGACACAAGGTACAATGTGTTAGTTAGAGCCCTAGAGCCAATCATTTGATGATTGTTGTATGGACTCATTGTATCATATTTCTTATATATAAAGGCATTTGGTTTTTGGTTATTATGCTTACTTGTATTTGTGGCAAATAAACTAAGTATAATAGCAACCTTGAGTAGAAAGTTCTTACCTATATCAATCGATTGGTTGAATCGGTAGTGAGATGATATAGGGAACACTATTCTTAATCATTCCTAGTCGAGTATTAACATTTAGGGACAATGTTAATGCAATAAGACTAGCATGTAGGTCAACTCGATGACTTGATCTCACAAGTCATGGATATGGAGATATCAAGTTGACACATGAGTATGCATTGGAGAATGTATACTGAATGACCCGCCATGAGAAAGTATCATAGATCGTTATATGAGTGTCATATACTTTCTCATGTGGCTATTAGTATGACTATTAGTTCTTGGACCTGAAGTCACCATGGTTCCCTACATAAGGAGTTACATACTTTGGCTTCGTCAAACGTCACCCGTAACTGGGTGGACTATAAAGGCGATTACTGGGTATGTAACAAATTATGCGGAGGGATGTGAGTGATGTAGATGGGATCTATCCCTCCTATATGACGGGAATAACATCGATATTCTTGATAGAGTGAGACCACTAAGTGCATGGTCATGCCCAAATGAGTCAATATGAGATGTTGAGCTCATTTGATTAAGTGAGTCTACTTGGGATTCAAGATTTAGATTGATTAGAGGATGACACGGTCTATGCCTCACATTGATCAATCTAGATGTCAAGGATAGAAGGGCACTTGTCATATATTGTCGAGGATCGTACGCTTGACGATCTCGAGATCCGGCGAACCGTTGGACGAGCGGGATTGTGAAGGGCATCGCATCGAGGGTAACTTCCTTCTCCTAGTGTAGATATAGATGTAAGAAACTCGTACTCGTAAATTTTTTTATTTATTTTACTTCGCACGGATCTGGTGGCTTGGGGTTCGGGGTTTCTACAATGCGAAAAAGCAGTTTTTGCGGCCTGAAATTCCCAACAGTGGTATCAGAGCCATGAGCAAAGTCTTGTATGAGTTTATTTTGTATTTTTATGAAAAATAGCAGTTCTATAATATTCTGTAAATTTCATATTTTTATAGTTTTTATGGGTATTTTTCTCGTAGAAGCGAAGTACAAGTGTTTCGACACTTGTAGGATTCGACTACCGAGAAGATTTTTCCGAAATGGCAAGGTTTCACCCCAAATATTTTTGGGACAGTGGGCTAAGGCGCTGTAGGATCGCTAAGGAGCACTCACGATGGTTAGATCGCGGGTAGGGGCGCTGCCCCTGGCCCCGCAAGGGGATTCGTTCCACGATTGCGCCCGAAAACCCGCTAAACGGAACTGCCGGGAATTTTACTCATAAAAATTGTAAAAATTATAGTAAAAATTACAGAAAATTATAGAAAATACATAATTTAGAATTATGTATGATTTTGTGATAGTCATGGCCCCAAAAGACCCAATTTGATTGAAAATGTGTTGTAATTCATAATACGGTCTGCGTGCCGTCATGTAATGTGCGTGTTGTATATTTGATTCGTGACTTGCGCGTCGTGCCTTTCTCTATTTTATATTCTTGTTGTAAATTAGTTTAGACTCGAATTTAACTTGAGTTTCAAAAATTGTAATGTACAAAATTGGAGCGGTGGAAGGTCCACTCGAGACGGAGTTACGAGGAGGGCGCGAGCAACACAAGGTGGTCAAAGGGAGGAGCTTGAGAAGCTGTTGACCTTAGGTTGACCATACGATATTCTCATTGGCTTGAGAAGATCGTAGTAGGGTCATGACTAATCACAAATAATTTAATTAATTGCTTTAGTGTATGTGATGCATAATTAGTAATTAATTAGTACCTAGCGATTAAATTAGATCTAAATCATGTACAAGATGCACCCTCTCGATTAGATTAGATCTCAATCACGTCAACTCAAATGCTTACCGTTCCGTGATACCTATCACTACCACGATCACATTTGTTGTTGAATCTACCAAAGCAGAGAAACACATATTATCTTGGTAGGGTACGGAGGGACAATCTTGGTCCCGCTTATCAACACATGGGTGAGTACAACTCAATTAGATTGAGTAACTAGTTAACTCAATTGGATCGAGTTTAACTATAGGCATTTTCCAATGGTTGGTAGATAGGTCAAAATCACATTTATATTAATTCTTGGGCGTATTAGCCAAAGCTAACTCGAGTTTTAATATAAATGCGGATCTTGATCATATAAACAAGAGTTGCATAGAGATGTAATTGGTAAATTGTTACCTACCGATCATACTAAGTCTTGGGCGATTTAGCCAAAGCTAACTCAAGGCGTATTATGATGTGGATCTTGTCTCACATGAATTATAAAATTCAGTGGGAGCATCATTTAGTTAAAGGCCTAATTAAATGATTAAAAGAATATGATATTTACTTTCTTCTTTAATTTCTGTTGTAGATTACCATGACATCGAATATGAACTCTTTCTCCCTGCGTTCTGTCCTTGAGAAGGACAAGCTCAACGGAGCAAATTTCTTGGACTGGTACAGGAACTTGAGAATAGTTCTCACCCAGGAACATAAACTGTACATTCTGGAGCAGCCCATTCCGGAGGCTCCTCCTGCCAATGCCACGCGAGCAGACAAAGATGCTTAAAAGAAGCATCAATGTGTCCTGTCTAATGCTCGCGACCATGAACTCTGAGCTTCAGAAGCAACACGAGTTGATGGGCGCTTATGATATGGTTGAACATCTTCGTCAACTGTATCAAGGACAAGCGAGGCACGAGAGATTTGAGATCTCAAGGGCACTATTTCAGTGCAAGATGTCAGATGGGGCTCCCGTAGGCCCATATGTACTCAAAATGATTGGGTACATAGAAAACCTACAGAGGTTGGGGTTCCCGCTTGGCCAAGAGCTGGCCACTGACCTGATCTTGCAATCCTTGCCGGATAGCTATAGTCAATTCGTTCTAAACTACAACATGAACGAAATTGACAAGCCACTGCCCGAGCTACTTAGCATGTAAAGAACTGTTGAGCTCAACCTTAAGAAGGTTAAGCCCAACTCTGTTCTGATGGTTCAGAAACATATGGGCAAGGGCAAGCCCAAAGGCAAGGGAAAGTCCCAAGCCAAGGGCAAAGGTAAGGCACTGAAGCCTAAAGGAGGGGTCGCCAAAGATGCTACCTGCTTCCACTGCGGTCAGACTGGGGATTGGAAGAGGAACTGCAAAGTGTGCCTGGAAGATCTTAAGAAGAAGTGAAGTGAGATTTCCACTTCAGGTATATATGTTATAGAAGTCAATCTATCTATTTCTTCATCATGGGTATTAGATACCGGATGTGCTTCTCACATTTGTACTAATGTGCAGGCGTTGAGAAATAGCAGGGCATTGACAAAGGACGAGGTGGACCTACGCGTAGGCAATGGAGCATGGGTTGCTACTGTTGTTGTAGGGACTTATTTTCTATCTCTGCCCTCTGGGCTTGTACAAGAGTTGGATGATTTTTGTTATGTGCCTGCTTTAACTAAGAACATAATTTTAGTTTCTTGTTTGGACAAGAAAGGTTTCTCTTTTATAATAAAGGACAAATGTTGTTCTGTTTATTTAAAAGATATGTTCTATTGTAGTGCACCTCTGATGAACGAACTCTACATTCTAGACCTTGAAAGCCCTATCTATAACATAAATACTAAGAGGTTCAAGTCAAATGACATGAACCAAACCTATCTCTGGCACTGTCGCTTAGGTCATATAAATGACAAGCGCTTATCCCAGCTCCATAAGGATGGTTTGTTGGACTCATTTGACTTAGAATCTTATGAGACGTGCGAGTCATGCCTACTAGGCAAGATGACCAAGACTCCCTTTAGTGGGCACAGAGAAAGAGCGACTGATTTGTTAGGACTTATACATAGTGATTTATGTGGCCCTTTCAATGTCGCTGCTAGAGGCGGTTATAGGTACTTCATCACATTTACTGATGACTTCAGTAGATATGGTTATGTGTACTTGATGACACATAAGTTAGAATCCTTTGAAAAGTTCAAAGAATTCAAGAATGAAGTACAGAATCAACTTGGCAAGAGTATTAAGATACTTTGATCAGATCGAGGTGGGGAATACCTTAGCCATGAGTTTCATGACTATCTAGCTGAGTGTGGGATTCTATCCCAACTCACTCCTCCTGGAACACCACAATGGAATGGTGTATCCGAAAGGAGTAATCGTACCCTATTAGATATGGTATGATCTATGATGAGTCACACAGATCTTCCAACATTCCGTTGGGGCTATGCTCTAGATACGGCAGCATTTATACTCAACCGAGTTCCATCCAAGGCCGTGATAAAGACACCATATAGGATATGGACTGGGAGAGATGCCCAGGTGTCTTTTATGAGGATTTGGGGTTGTGAGGCTTACGTTCAACGTCAAGTCTCAGAAAAATTAGGACCCAAATCTGACAAGTGCTACTTTATTGGATATCCCAAGGAAACTAAGGGATATTACTTCTACATTCCCAGTCAGCACTAGGCAGTTATGGCAAAGACTGGGATCTTTCTAGAAAGGGACTTTGTTTCTAGAAAGACTAGTGGGAGTACGTTCGATCTTGAAGAAGTTCAAGATGCGGACCATAGCACTGAAGCCTCAATGGAAGTTGAACTGGAACCACAAAGTGTTGTGGATGATGTTGTTCCACAAAGAGTTGAGGAACAACAACCAGTTCAAGTAGACATACCTCTTCGCAGGTCTGATAGGGTATGCCGTCAGCCTGAGAGATACTCATTTCTCTTGTCTGACCATGATGACGTTGTGCGCATAGAGGATGAGCCTACCACTTATCAGGAACCTGTGATGAGACCAGATTCCGAGAAATGGCTAGAGGCCATGAGATCCGAGATGGAATCCATGTACACTAACCAAGTATGGAGTTTGGTTGATCCACATGAAGGGGTAAAACCCAAAGGGTGTAAGTGGGTCTTTAAGAGAAAGACTGGCATGGATGGACTTATCTATAAGGGTCGCTTGGTAGCTAAAGGTTTCAAGCAAATTCATGGTATTGACTATGATGAAATCTTTTCTCCAGTAGCGATGTTTAAGTCCATTCGGATCATGCTTGCTATTGCAGCATACCATGACTATGAGATATGGCAGATGGATGTCAAAACAGTGTTTCTGAATGGAAACCTGCTCGAGGATGTATACATGACACAACCTGAGGGTTTTGTAGATCCACAGCATACTAGCAGAGTATGCAAGTTGCATAGGTCCATTTATGGACTAAAGCAAGATTCTCGGAGCTGGAATCTTCGATTCGATGATGCAATCAAACAGTTTGGTTTCATCAAGAATGAAGATGAACCTTGTGTCTACAAGAAGGTTGTAGGGGATATAGTTGTCTTCCTCATATTGTATGTGGATGACATACTACTCATTGGGAAAGACATCCCTTTGCTACAGTCTGTCAAGACCTGGCTAGGGAGTTGTTTCTCAATGAAGGACTTAGGTGAAGCATCTCGCATTCTAGGCATACAGATCTATAGATCTAAGAGATTGCTTGGCCTAAGTCAGAGTACATACATTGACAAGGTACTCCTTCGGTTTGCCATGCAGAACTCCAAGAAGGGATTTCTGCCGATGTCACATGGCGTGAGTCTTTCGAAGACTCAAGGTCCCTCTTCTAGAGAGGAGAGAGACCGCATGGATCAGATCCCTTATGCCTCAGCCATAGGATCTATCATGTACGTCATCCTGACGTCTCGTATGCTTTGCGCATGACGAGCAGATACCAGTCAGATCTAGGTGAAAGTCACTGGATAGCGGTCAAGAATATTCTTAAGTACTTAAGAAGGACTAAAGAATATTTCTTGATATATGGAGGCGATGACGAGCTAGCTGTAAAGGGTTACAGTGATGCTAGCTTCTAGACCGACCAGGATGATTATCGATCGCAGTCAGGGTTCGTGTTTTGCATAAATGGTGGTGCTGTGAGCTGGAAGAGTTCGAAGCAAGACATAGTCGCTGATTCTACAACAGAGGCCGAGTATATTGCTGCATCAGAGGTAGCAAAGGAGGCAATTTAGATCTGCAAGTTCATCACTGAACTTGGGGTGGTTCCTAGTATCTCTTACCCTATTGAGCTCTATTGTGACAACAATGGAGCTATAGCACAGGCTAAGGAACCCCGCTCACACCAGCGGACTAAACACATACTACGGCGCTTCCATCTCATTCGAGAGATTATCGAGAGAGGAGATGTGAAGATTTGCAGAGTACCCACAGAGGCTAACATCACAGATCCCATGACCAAGGCTTTGGCACAGAGGAAGCATGATGGTCACACTAGGTCATTGAGGCTTAGAGCCTACACTGATTGACACTAGTACTAGTGGGAGATTGTTAGTTAGAGCCCTAAAGACAATCATTTGATGATTGTTGTATGGACTCATTGTATCATATTTCTTATATATAAAGGCATTTGGTTTTAGGTTATTATGCTTACTTGTATTGGTGCAAAATAAACTAAGTATAATAGCGTCCTTGAGTAGAAGGTTCTTACCTATATCAATCGATTGGTTGAATCGATAGTGAGATGATATAGGGAACACTACTCTTAATCATTCCTAGTCGAGTATTAACATTCAGGGACAATGTTAATGCAATAAGACAAGTATATAGGTCAACTCGATGACATTATCTCACAAGTCATGGATATGGATGATGGATCGAAAGCGCTAGAGGGGGGGGGGTGAATAGCGCTCGTGGCTATTTTAACGATTTTAAAACACCGAGTAGAAACGCAGCGGAAAGTAAAAGCAAACACAACAGACGCAGATGTTTTACTTCGTTCGGAGCCTATGGCGACTCCTACTCGAAGGCCCGCGGTCCTTGACCGCTTTCGGTGGGCAACAACTATAATATCGGAAAGATTAAAATTTGAATTACAATTAATGCAATAAGTAAGCTAATACCGACAACAAAAGATCGAAGAGTCTGAGCTTCGGGTCATCGGCGTCGAGTCGTAGCACTTCAAGGTCGTCTCGATGGCAGCACTTCACAGAAGAAAGCTTAGAATGTCTTGTGCTTGTAGCTGCTCCCTCGACTCTCTTTTTATATGGCATTACGGGCGCATGGATCCCTTCCGGGCGCCTGGAGTGTGACGTGGCCAACCAACCAGGATGCTCCACGTGGCGAAGTCGCGGTAGGGATAAAACTTGGTCCCGGGCGCCCGGACTTGTTCCGGCGCGGACTCGAGCGCCGGATCCATCCGGGCGCGGACCCACCTTTTCCAGGTTCCTCTCCTGCAAAACAAGGTTAGTCCGAGCAAATACACAGGCGGTGTTAGAATCGATAAATCATAGTAAAGAAGGCGGCGGTCTTGGATTGTCGAGTCGACGGATTTCAACCGAAACCCTAGGTCGACCCGACGCCTCCTGTTCCCTCTGCGGGCGTCCTCACCTACTCCCCTCAGGAGAGATTACCTGATGCCAGTCCGGTCCTCCAGACCGACTGGACTTTCCGCCTAGGGTTACCACCCCCTAGGACCTAAGGTTGCCACCCCTTAGGGTTTTCCTCCACCTAGGGTTACCGCCCCCTAGGACCTAAGGTTGCCGCCCCTTAGGGTTTTCCTCCACCTAGGGTTACCGCCCCCTAGGACCTAAGGTTGCCGCCCCTTAGGGTTTTCCTCCACCTAGGGTTACCGCCCCCTAGGACCTAAGGTTACCACCCCTTAGGGTTTTCCCTCACCTAGGGTTACCGCCCCCTAGGACCTAAGGTTACCACCCCTTAGGATTTTCCCTTTGCCTAACCGCAGCTAGGACTTTCCTGAAACACTTATTCAACACGTTAGATCACTACAAACCTTAACTTTGAATCCTTTGCCATTATCAAAACTCAGGTTCGATCGTCGGATGCTCCCCGCACCAACAATCTCCCCCTTTTTGATTATGGCAATCGAAATTCAAAGTTAAGTAATAATATGCAGTAAGGTATAAGTACGAGAAAAAAATGGCATTACAAACTCCCCCTTAATATAACCTCCCCTTTGGATTTTTGTTCTCTTTTGAATTTCTCTACTCTCCCCCTTTGCCATATATCAAAAATAAGCTAGTTTTGAAAAAAAAAAACTTAACTTTTCAAGACAAAACTTAGCAGAATTTGTTTAAAAATCTTAACTTAGGCAAGAGGCAAAAAAAAAGGTAAATGAAAAGCAACAAGGAGAATAGTTTATGTGAAAAAAGAACTTTAAACCATTGATTTTGCTAGAGGAGACTTAACGAATTGTGGACAATATAATTTCAAAAAAATAAAAAAAAATTTCAACTTAACAAATTTTCGAAAAAGTTTCAACTTAAATAATTTTCTTAACAAAATTCCAAAATAGAAGAGACTTGAAAGTTTTAAGTTTGAAAAAGTTTTTGAAAAGCTGCTTAAGAGAAATGAATTTCAAAGATACTTAAGGCAAAGGAGAAGCGATAACCTTAGTGTTTAATAGTTTACAAATTTTGTTTTAGTAAGGTATCAGAGCCCTAAGGTCCAAGCATGAGTCAAGATTTGGTTTTGATCAGGTATTAGAGCCCTTAAGTACAAGCATGCTTAAACTTTAATATTGCCTCTAGAGAACATCTTGCCAAATAGCTAAGTCTAGAGTGTAATTTAGTTAAAGAGGATTTGATTAGGTACTTAGCTTAAAGGGGTTTTACATAAGGGCTTAGTTTTAAAGGTCAGGTCAAAAGTAGTTTTTATTTTTGAATACAATTCAAATTTTTATTTTGAATATAAGCTAATTTTAGAACTAACTCAAAATCACTTCCCCTTAATTAATGCCTTAATAAATTCTTTGGGTTCAGAAGTCTAGGTATGAGAGGTTAAAAAATTATTTTCCTAATTTTCCATCTCACTCATTCTAGATTAACAAGCATGTTTAGCATATGAGTGAGTGTGAGATGGAGTTTACTTTAATTTACAACATTGAAAATATCAGTTAGAATTCCAAATAGGTGGCCATTATTTTGAAGATTTAAGAATTAATTGAGTTTAGAATTTCAAAGAATTTAAGTTCCGCTTGCAATTCAAATCTAAACCATTAAGAATAGATAAGCTAAATTTGAAATCAATAATGTTAAGTTCCATTTGTGATTCCTAATTTAACTTCTAAAGAACACAATAGGTTATTTAAGGAAAGGTTTGACACTTGTACAAAAATTTTTTGTACAGTGGAATCGGTACGTTTTCCTAGGACTAACCAACAGATCAATTATTTAGTGTTTGATATTGATAATGACATGGAGAGTAGCACATGTGTGATATTAAGGATTTGGTGATTTGTAGTTAGTGATCCGATTATAGACTTGTTGTTGGGGATCTTACGGTTGAATGAGCCTGTTGTCCATGGTGTTACCATTTAGGTTTACTGTGCCCTAGTTGTTTTTTTATGGACTCGATGGATTTGGTATTCGTAGGGTATTTAGATCGATTTCCATTGTCTTCATTGACGATGTTGAGACCTATTATCGATCCAAGGTGGATTACGTACACTATCTTCGCATAGTTCAAGAGGTTTTCTGACAGGAACACCTATATGTGAAGTTTAGTTGTGCGTATTCTTGATTATTTTTTTGTGAGATTTCTGGGACACATTGTCTTAGTAGAGGTATATCAGTGGATCATAGATAGAAGCTGTTACTAGTTGGGAGTAGTTGTAGTCTATACCAGAGACTCGCTATTCCTTTAGTCTGGCTGGATATTACCAGAGTTTGATTGAGGGTTTCTCCAGCATTATACAGTTGACCAGAATGTCTAGGAAGGGTATGGAATTTTCCTAGATAGATGCATACGAGATCAGTTTAGATAGCTACACCTGTCTTAACGGTACTTTCTAGTGTAGACGGATTTGCACTCTACATAGATGTATTGTACCTGAGACTTAGTGCAGTTCCGATGTAGCATGAGCAGAGTAGTCTTGTGCTAGTAGTTAGAATTCTCATGTAATGAGAATTAGATTCTCTTTCTTCATGGGAGATTATGTGTGTTTCCGAGTACTTCTTATCCGGGAGGGGTTACTATAGGAAACACATTGATCTGGATTTGCGATACATCTGGGTGACACCTGATGTATGGAGACTTGGAGCATTCTTATAGGTAGAACGATATGAAGAAAGACATCACGGATTTTGTAGCTTGTTGTCTAGCATGTCAGCAAGAGAAGGCTAAACATCAGAGTTTAGTAGGATTGTCTTTGATGATTTGGATATTAGAACGGAGTTGGTAGCATATTTTGATCGACTTTGTTGTGGGATTACCAAAGACATGGAGAGGATATAATGGTTTGGGTAATCATTGCTGGATGACGACTTTGCTATCTAGCTATCGAATTGTAGGATGAATTCTTTTGGATCGAGTAGCAAGATTATACTGTAGAGAAATTACCGGACCTCATGGTATATTTCTGAGTGTTGTATCAGATGGAGATCCGCGATTTCACATCATGATTTTGGTTGTAGTTACAACAGACTTTGGATTTGGTGCTTCACTTTAGTATAGATTTCTACTCTCAGTTTGATGGATAGTTTGAGCGCCCTATACAGATGTTGGAGGATCTGATGATAGTGGATTTTGGATTTCAGAGGTAGTTGTTTTATCTACATTTGGTTAGGTAGTAGTGTGGGAGTAGCAGATGTAGAGTGAGCTCCTAACCCACAAAATCATCCTTTAGGGTAGGAGATTTATTCATGATTTTTGGATGGAGTGGTTATTGAGTATGTTGCGTGGTGGTTATCATTGGATGAGGATCCCTGAGTTGACCAGTAAATTTGGGCACCAAATTTTTATTTAGTGGGGGAGAATGTAATATATGACAAATAAATAATAGGGTTAAATAGACGAATAACCTTAATGGAATTTGCCGAAATTTTTAGAAATTTTCTGGAAATTTTTCGAAACTTGTACAACGGGTTTTGAGGGGACGAATTGACAGGTTCGGATAAAGCCTGTTAGGAATACCCATTTAAATGGGAATTGATTTGGGAATAGACTTAGACTTTAATTAGTCTAACCTAGGTTTATATCCGATTTCCCTAATTGCTTTCCCGATTCTTATTCTTTCTCCCCGATAAGTCCTCTGCCCGAGCTTTCCCCTCTCCGGTGATTTCTCCTCTCCACTTCTCGGTGTCGCCGACGCAAGCAACCATCGAAGCTTTGAAGGGAAAACAAGTGGTCAGTTCTTCCTCCTCACCTCTCGGTTTCCTCTCTCCCGATTGCTCTCTCTCGCGGATGACTCGACGCCGACGGCTTTCTTAGCAATCTCGGCTTCATCGCACTAACAGGAGGGAAAGTGTCTGTTGGGTTTTTCGGGCCGCAAAAATCATTTTTTGCGTTGTAGAAACCCCGAAACCCCGTCACCGGATCCGTGCGAAGAAATAAAATTTACGTAAAACATTGAGTACGAGTTTCTAGCCAAGATCTAAACTAGATCTACAAAGGAGAAGAGCTTTACCCTTGATGTGATGCCCTTCGCTAATCCCGCTCGTCCATGGTTCGCCGGATCTAGAGAGTATCAAAGTAGATACTCCTCTATGTGTATCCACACAAGCAAGAGATGGAGAAACCAAACAAAAAGGTGTGCTAGCACCTTTGAAAGGTTCGTCCAAGGTGGAGGAGAGGGAGAGAAGAGAAAGCTTGAGGAAGAAGATGAGAGTTACACAAAAGAAATGAAACTCACCCAAAATCATAAGTGGCCGGCCACATGAATGAGGTTAATAACCTCCATAGAATACCAAGAGTCACAATTCTTGGTAACCCCCATGAGGTGGCATCCCACTTAAGCAACCATGATGATGTGGAGCATCATCATTGGTCCACTCTTTGCCAACTCACCAATGAGGTGGCAAATGGTCAAGTCAAACTTGACTCTTCATCTTCCTCTCAAGTCAAGTCAAACTTGACCACTTCTCTCCCAAGGTTGATCAAATCTAACCATTGGTTCAAGTCAATTTTAATTTAATGAATCTCTATTCATTGAATTAAATTGACTCAATGAGTCTAAGTCCAAATTAGAATCATCTAACATATGAACCAAATTGAGTCCAACTCAATTAGCCTAATTTGGATTACTCTTAATCCAATTTGGTTCATCACATGGACCTAATCCTTTAGGTTCATCAAATGAACCTAATCTCCATCTAATTGCCCTTTGTGTATGACCCTATATGTTCTTATAACATTGGCAATGCTCCTAAACCCATTTAGAAGCATAAGTAATGAGCGGTATCTAGCAATACATCATTACTACCCAAGTTATAAGAATGTTGAGATCCAACATCACCTTGCGACTACTAATTGTGACTCTTCACAATATATGACAAGTTTCCATCTATCCTTGACATCTAGATTGATTAATGTGAGGCATAGACCGTGTCATCCTCTAATCAATTTAAATCTTGAATCCCAAGTAGACTTACTCAATCAAATGAGCTCAACATCTCATATTGACTCATTTGGGCATGGCCATGCACTTAGTGGTCTCACTCTATCAAGAATATCGATGTCACTCCTGTCATATAGGAGGGATAGATCCCATCTACATCACTCACATCCCTCCACATAATTTGTTACATACCCAGTAATCGCCTTTATAGTCCACCCAGTTATGGGTGACGTTTGACGAAGCCAAAGTATGCAACCCCTTATGTAGGGAACCATGGTGACTTCAGGTCCAAGGACTAATAGTCATACTAATAGCCACATGAGAAAGTATATGACACTCATATAACGATCCATGATACTTTCTCATGGCGGGTCATTCAGTATACATTCTCCAATGCATACCCATGTGTCAACTTGATATCTCCATATCCATGACTTGTGAGATCAAGTCATCGAGTTGACCTACATGCTAGTCTCGTCGCATTAACATTGTCCTTGAATGCTAATACTTGACTAGGAATGATTAAGAGTAGTGTTCCCTATATCATCTCACTATTGATTCAACTAACTGATTGATATAGGTAAGAACATTCTACTCAAGGACGCTATTATACTTAGTTATTTAGCACCAATATAAGTAAGCATAATAACCATAAACAAATGCCTTTATATATATAAGAATATGATACAATGAGTCCATACAACAATCATCTAATGATTGGCTCTAGGGCTCTAACTAACAATCTTCCACTAGCACTAGTGCCAATCAGTATAGGCTCTAAGGCCCAATGACCTAGTGTGACCATCATGCTTTTTCTGTGCCAAAGCCTTGGTCAAGGGATCTGTGATGTTATCCTCAGTGGGTACTCTGCAAATCATCACATCTCCTCTATCAATGATCTCTCGAATGAGATGGAAGCGTCGTAGTATGTGTTTGGTCTGCTGGTGTGAGCGAGGTTCCTTGGCCTGTGTTATTGCTCCATTGTTGTCACATTAGAGCTCTATGGAATCAGGTATGCTAGGAACCACCCCAAGCTCAGTAATGAACTTGCGGATCTAAACTGCCTCCTTTGCTACTTCTGATGCAGCAATATACTCGGCATCTGTTGTAGAATCAGCTACTGTGTCCTGCTTTGAACTCTTCCAGCTCACAGCACCAACATTTATGCAAAACACGAACCCTGACTGCGATCGATAATCATCCTGATCAGTTTGGAAGCTAGCATCACTATAACCCTTTACAGCTAGCTCGTCATCGCCTCCATATATTAAGAAATATTCTTTAGTCCTTCTCAAGTACTTAGGAATATTCTTGACCGCTATCCAGTGACTTTCACCTGGATCTGACTAGTATCTGCTCGACATGCTCAAAGCATACGAGACATCAGGACGAGTACATAGCATGGCGTACATGATAGATCCTATGGCTGAAGCATAAGGGATCTGATCCATGCGATCTCTCTCCTCTCTAGAAGAGGGACTTTGAGTCTTCGAAAGACTCACACCATGTGACATCGGCAGAAATCCCTTCTTGGAGTTCTGCATGGCAAACCGAAGTAATACCTTGTCAATGTATGTACTCTGACATAGGCCAAGCAATCTTTTAGATCTATCTCTATAGATCTGTATGCCTAGAATGCAGGATGCTTCACCTAAGTCCTTCATTGAGAAACAAGTCCCTCGCCAAGTCTTGACAGACTACAGCAAAGGGATGTCTTTCCCAATGAGTAGTATGTTATCCACATACAATATAAGGAAGACAACTGTGCTCCCAACAACCTTCTTGTAGACACAAGGTTCATCTTCATTCTTGATGAAACCAAACTGTTTGATTGCATCATCGAATCCAAGATTCCTGCTCCGAGAAGTTTTCTTTAGTCCATAAATTGACCTATGCAACTTGCATACTCTGCCAATATGCTGTGGATCTACAAAACCCTCAGGTTGTGTCATGTACACATCCTCGAGCAGGTTTCCATTCAGAAATGTGGTTTTGACATCCATCTGCCAGATCTCATAATCGTGGTACGCTGCAACAGCAAGCATGAATCAAATGGATTTAAACATCGCTACTGGAGAAAAGGTTTCATTATAGTCAATACCATGAATTTGTTTGAAACCTTTAGCAACCAAGAGACCCTTATAAATAAGTCCATCCATGTCAGTCTTTCTCTGAAAGACCCACTTACACCCAATGGGTTTGACCCCTTCAGGTGGATCAACCAAAGTCCATATTTGGTTAGTGTACATGGATTACATCTCGGATCTCATGGCCTCTAGACATTTCTCAGAATCTGGTCTCATCACAGCTTCCTGATAGGAGGTAGGCTCATCCTCAATGAGCACAACGTCATCATGGTCAGACAAGAGAAATGAATATCACTCAAGTTGACGACGTACCTTATCAGACCTGTGAAGAGGTAGGTCTACTTGAACTAGTTGTTGTTCCTCAACTCCTTGTGGAACAACAACATCCACAACACTTTGTGGTTCCAGTTCAACTTCCATCGAGGCTTCAGTGCTATGGTTCACTTCTTCAAGATCGAACGTACTCCCACTAGTTTTTCTAGAAACAAAATCCCTTTCTAGAAATGCCCCAGTCTTAGCCACAACTATCTTGTGTTGACTGGGAATGTAGAAGTAATATCCCTTCGTTTCCTTGGGATATCTAATAAAATAACACTTATCAGATTTGGGTCCCAATTTGTCCGAGACTTGACGTCGAACGTAAGCCTCACAACCCCAAATCCTCATAGAAGACACCTGGGCATCTCTCCCAGTCCATATCCTATATGGTGTCTTTATTACAGACTTAGATGGAACTCGGTTGAGAATGAAGGCTGCTGTGTCTAGAGCATAGCCCCAAAGATACATAGGAAGATCTGTGTGACTCATCATAGACCATACCATATCTAATAAGGTACGATTCCTCCTTTCCGATACACCATTCCACTGTGGTGTTCCAGGAGGAGTGAGTTGGGATAGGATCCCACACTCAGCTAGATAGTCACGAAACTCATGGCTAAGGTATTCTCCACCTCGATCTGATCGAAGTATCTTAATACTCTTGTCAAGATTGTTTTGTACTTCATTCTTGAATTCCTTGAACTTTTCAAAGGATTCTGACTTATGTGCCATCATATACACATAACCATATCTATTGAAATCATCTGTAAATGTAATGAAGTACCTATAACCATCCCTAGTAGCATCATTGAAAGGTCCACATATATCACTATGTATAAGTCCTAACAAGTCAGTCGCTCTCTTGCTGTGTCCACTAAAGGGAGTCTTGGTCATCTTGCCCAGTAGGCATGACTCGCATGTCTCATATGATTCGAAATCAAATGAGTCCAGCAAACCATCTCTATGGAGCTGGGATAAGCGTTTGCCATTTATATGACCTAAGCGACAGTGCCAGATATAGGTTTGGTTCATGTCTTTGGACTTGAACCTCTTGGTACTTATGTTATTGATAGGGTTCTCAAGTTCCAGAATATAGAGTCCGTTCATCAGAGGTGCACTACAATAGAACATATCATTTAAATAAACTGAACAACATTTGTTCTTTATTATAAATGAAAAACCTTTCTTGTCCAAACAAAAAACTGAAATTATGTTTTTAGTTAAAGCAGACACATAACAACATTCATCTAATTCTAATACAAGCTCAGAAGGTAGAGATAGATGATAAGTTCCTACAGTAACAGCAGCAACTCGTGCTCCATTGCCTACTCATAGGTCCACCTCGCCCTTTGTCAATGCCCTGCTATTTCTCAGCATCTGCACATTAGTTCAAATGTGAGAAGCACATCCGGTATCTAATACCCATGATGAAGAAATAGATAGATTGACTTCTATAACATAGATACCTGAAGTGGAAGTCTCACTTCTCTTCTTCTTAAGATTTTCCAGGTAAAATTTGCAGTTCCTCTTCTAGTGCCCGTTCTGACCGCATTGGAAGTAGGTAGCATCCTTGGCAACCCCTCCTTTGGGTTTCAGCGCCTTGCCTTTGCCCTTGGCTTGGGACTTTCCCTTGCCTTTGGGCTTGCCCTTTCCCTTGTGTTTCTGAACCATCAGAATAGAGTTGGGCTTAACCTTCTTAAGGTTGATCTCAGCAGTTCTTAACATGCTAAGCAGCTCGGGCAGTGGCTTGTCAATTTCGTTCATGTTGTAGTTCATGACAAACTTACTGTAGCTCTCTAGCAAGGACTGCAAGATCAAGTCAGTGGCCAGCTCTTGGCCAAGGGGAAATCCCAACCTCTGTAGGTTTTCTATGTACCCAATCATCTTGAGTACATATGGGCCTACGGGAGTCCCATCTTGCATCTTCCACTGAAACAATGCCTTAGAGATCTCGAATCTCTCCTGCCTCACTTGTCCTTGATATAGTTGACGCAGATGTTCAACCATATCATAAGCACCCATCAACTCATGTTACTTCTGAAGCTCAGAGTTCATGGTCGTGAGCATTAGACAGGACACATCTAATGTGTCATCTTGATGCTTCTTATAAGCATCACGATCAGCTCGCGTGGCAGTCGTAGGAGGTGCCTCAGGAATGGGCTGCTCCAGGACGTCCAGTTTTCGTTCTTGTGTGAGAACTATTCTCAGGTTCCTATACCAGTCCAGGAAGTTAGCTCCATTGAGCTTGTCCTTATCAAGGACAGAACGGAGGGAGAAGGAGTTCGTGTTTGACGACATGGTAATCTACAACAGAAAAATGTAGAAAAATAAATATCATATTCCAATTAATCATCTAATTAGGCCTTTAATTAAATAATGCTCCCACTGAATTCTATAATTCAAGTGGGACAAGATCCACATCATTCTATGCCCTGAGTTAGCTTTGGCTAAATCGCCCAAGACTTAGTATGATCGGTAGGTAACTAATTACCAATTACATCTCTATGCAACTCTTGTATATAGGATCAAGATCCGCATTTATATTAAAACTCGAGTTAGCTTTTGCTAATACGCCCAAGAGTTAATATAAACGTGATTTTGTCCCATCTTCCAACTATTGGATAAATGCCTATAGTTAAACTTGATTTAACTAGTTGTACTCAATCTAATTGAGTTTTTACTCACCCATGCATTGATAGGCGGGACCAAGATTTTCCCTCCGTACCCTACCAAGATAATATGTGTTGCTCTACTTTGGCAGATTCAACAACAACATGTGATCGAGATAGTGATAGGTATCACGGCATGGTAGGTATTTTTGAGTTGACGCGATTGAGATCTAATCTAATCGACGATGCGTATCATATACTCGATTTAGATCTAATCTAATCATGGAGGTGCATCATGTGCGCGACTTAGATCTAATCTAATCGTTAAGGTACTAATTAATTACTAATCTTGCATGCATCACATATACACACACAAGCAATTAATTAATTTTGTGATTAGTCATGGCCCTACTAAGATCTTCTCAAGCCAATGAGAAGATCGGATGGTCAACCTAAGGTCAACAGCTTCTCAAGTTCCTTCCTTTGACCACCTTGTGTTGCTCGCACCCTCCTCATAACTCCGTCTCGAGTGAACCTTCCATCGCCTCATTTTGTACATTACAAAAGGTGAAACTCGAGTTACATTCGAGTCTAAACTATTTACAACAGGAATAAATAAATAGAAAGGCACAACGCGCAGGTCGCGTATCAAATATACAACACGCACAATCACATGACGGCACACACACCGTATTATGAATTACAACAAAATTTCCAATCAAATTGGGGGATTTTGGGCCATGACCATCACAAAATGATACACTATTCTAAATTATTTAATTTCCATAAATTTCTATAATTTTTGTCTAATATTTTTACGATTTTATTAGTAAAAATTCTCGGCGGTCCCGTTTAGCGATTTTCGAGCGCAATCGCGGAACGAAGCCCCTTGCGGGGTTAGGGGCAGCACCCCTACCCGCGATATAACCATCGCGAGTGTTCCTAAGTGATCCTACAGTGCCTTAGCCCACTGTCCCAAAACGATTTGGGACGAAACCTTGCCGTTTCGGAAAAATGTTCTCGGTAGTCGAAGCCTACAAGTGTCTAAACTCTTGTGCTTCGCTTCTACGAGAAAAATACCCATAAAATCTATAAAAATAGTAAATTTACAGAATATTACAGAACTTATATTTTTCATAGAAATACAAACAAAAACTAATACGCGCTTCGCACGTGGCTCTGATACCACTGTTGGGTTTTTCGGGCCGTAAAAATCGCTTTTTATGTTGCGGAAACCCTGAAACCCCGCCACCGGATCCGTGCGAAGAAATAAAATTTATGTAAAACTTTGAGTACGAGTTTCTAGCCTAGATCTAAACTAGATCTACAAAGGAGAAAAGATTTACCCTTGATGTGATGCCCTTCGCTAATCCCGCTCGTCCAAGGTTCGCCGGATCTCGAGAGTATCAAAGTAGATACTCCTCTATGTGTATCAACAAAAGAAAGAGATGGAGAAACCAAACAAAAAGGTGTGCTAGCACCTTTGAAAGGTTCGGACAAGGTGGAGGAGAGGGAGAGAAGAGAAAACTTGAGGAAAAAGATGAGAGTTACACAAAAGAAATGAAACTCACCCAAAATCATAAGTGGTCGGCCACATGAATGAGGTTAATAACCTCCATGGAATACCAAGAGTCACAACTTTTGGTAACTCCCATGAGGTGGCATCCCACTTAAGCAACCATGATGATGTGGAGCATCATCATTGGTCCACTCTTTGCCAACTCACCAATGAGGTGACAAATGGTCAAGTCAAACTTGACTCTTCATCTTCCTCTCAAGTCAAGTCAAACTTAACCACTTCTCTCCCATGGTTGATCAAATCTAACCATTGGTTCAGGTCAATTTTAATTTAATGAATCTCTATTCATTGAATTAAATTGACTCAATGAGTCTAAGTCCAAATTAGAATCATCTAACACATGAACCAAATTGAGTCCAACTCAATTAGCCTAATTTGGATTACTCTTAATCCAATTTGGTTCATCACATGGACCTAATCCTTTAGGTTCATAAAATGAACCTAATCTCCATCTAATTACCCTTTGTGTGTGACCCTATAGGTTCTTATAACATTGGCAATGCTCCTAAACCCAATTAGAAGCATAAGTAATGAGCGGTATCTAGCAACACATCATTACTACCCAAGTTATAAGAATGTTGAGATCCAACATCACCTTGCGACTACTAATTGTGACTCTTCACAATATATGACAAGTTTCCTTCTATCCTTGACATCTAGATTGATTAATGTGAGGCATAGACCGTGTCATCCTCTAATCAATTTAAATCTTGAATCCCAAGTAGACTCACTCAATCAAATGAGCTCAACATCTCATATTGACTCATTTGGGCATGGCCATGCACTTAGTGGTCTCACTCTAACAAGAATATCGATGTCACTCCCGTCATATAGGAGGGATAGATCTCATCTACATCACTCACATCTCTCCACATAATTTGTTACATACCCAGTAATCGCCTTAATAGTCCACCTAGTTACGGGTGACGTTTGACGAAGTCATCGAGTTGACCTACATGCTAATTTCGTCGCATTGACATTGTCCTTGAATGCTAATACTTGACTAGGAATGATTAAGAGTAGTGTTCCCTATATCATCTCACTATCGATTCAACTAACCGATTGATATAGGTAAAAACCTTCTACTCAAGGACGCTAATATACTTAGTTATTTGGCACCAATACTGTTAGGATGTATACTAAAAATCTAGCTTTTGGTATAAACATTTATCTAGAAATAAGAATCACATTGGTCAAATGTCTACATTTATGATAAATGTAGTTGTTCAATTAATTTATATTGTAGATAACATGGTGTGTGATGTCACACACAGAGGATCATGTTATCAGTACCTTATAAATTATAAATAGTAGCTCACGACCAAGATGGAAAGGAACAAACCATTGGAAGGTCGTAGTGTAATTAGGTATTAGTTTATCTTAACTATATAATTACACTAGTACATTTAGAGTGTATTGAGTATGACCATTAGAGGTCATTTCTTTTATACTGACTTTATAAAGGAACAAAGACCTCAGTTATTATGGAGGTGTGTGCTCTTAATCCTAATATAATAACAAGCACATATATTTGATATTTATTTCTTTAATTTATCAATGGGTGAGATTTAGTTCGATAAATCAATAAGCCCGATAAGTTGGGAAATGATATCACTTATAGTGTGTGTTGTTGATTATAGAAGGAAACTGTGTCCTAGTAATCTAGGTTGAGAATGTCCCCAAGAGGAGCTCATAAGGATTGTCATGTTAAACCCTGCAGGTGGACTTAGTCCGACATGATGATAAGGTTGAGTGGTACTACTCTTGGGCTAAGATATTAATTAAATGAGTTGTCAGTAACTCACTTAATTAGTGGACATTCGACATCTTAAACACAGGGAGACTAACACACTCATAATAAGAAGGAGCCCAAAAATGTAATTTGGGATTGGTGCGGTAGTTCAATAATAGTTCTCTAGTGGAATGAATTATTATTGATAAAATTAAGTTGTGTGTTCGGGGTGAACACAGGATGCTTAATTTTATCGGGAGACAAAAACCAATTCCTCCTCTCGGTCCCTATCGTAGCCTCTTAATTATAGAGTAATATATCCACCTTCTTACCCATCCTATAGGGGCCGGCCAAGATAACTTGGAGACCAAGCTAGGGCCGGCTATGGCTTGGTTCATGGGTGAATTCATATGGCCGGCCCTAGCTTGAACTCAAGCTTAGGTGGCCGACCCTATTAAAATAAAAAGGAATTTTAATTTTAAAAATTTTCTTATGTGGATAACATGATTTAAAAGAGAGTTTAAAAATTTAAATCTTTCCTTTTATAAGATTCTACAAAAGATTAAGAGAAGAGCTAAATCTCTTTTCTTATTTGTAGATTAAAAGGTTAATTTTATTTTGGTAAAAACTTTCCTTTTAATCATGTTCATGATTTAAAAGAAAGTTTAAAAAATTAAAACTTCTCTTTTATTAGTTTCTACAAAAGATTAAGAAAAGATTTAATATCTTTCCTTATTTGTAGATTGAAAGGAGATTTTAATTTTTAGAGATAACTTTCCTTTTTGGAAATTATCCACATGTTTAAAAGAAAGATTTTAATTTAAAAAATTTCCTTTTTAACCAATCATGAAGGGATAAAAATTATTGGATAATTTTTTTATATATTTCTAGTGACAAATTAGGAAGTTTTAATTAATTAAAACTTTCCTTGTTTTGGGGTGAAGAGTGGCCGGCCAAATAAATTGGAGAAGAGAAAATTATTTTTAATTAAATAAATTTTCCTTTTCATGACAAAAGAATTAAGAAAGTTTTTATTTAAATTTCCTTATTTGCCAAGACCAAGGATTATAAAAGAGGGGATAGAGGTGCCTTCATGGCGAACGACTCTATTCTTTTTCTTCCTCTCTTTTCTTCCTAGGTGTGGCCGGCCCCTAGAGGTTCCCCTTCCCCTTCTCTCTTCTCCTTCTTGTGGCCGAGACTTCATCACCTCTTGGAGACATAGAAGTGGCCGGATCTAGCTTGGAGAAAAGGAGAGAAAGGAGGCTTGTTTCTTGCATCCCTTGGAGCTTGGTTGGTGGAAAAAGTTCTTCATCCTTTGGAAGTTTTTGCTTGGCCGAAAATTGAAGGAAGGAAGAAGAAGGTGCCTTGGTGGTTCTCATCTCGGAAGATCATTGCCCACACAATGTCTGAGGTTTGAAGAGGAATATGGTAGAAGATCAAGAGGTCATTTAAAGTTCACAAAGAAAGGTATAACTAGTAATTGTTTTCCGCATCATACTAGTTTTATTTCTTTGTAAAAATACCAAATACAAGAGGCATGTGATTCTAGGTTTCGAATTAGTTTTCAATGTTGTGTTCTTTTGTTTTCTTTTCGAACTTGTGCTTCGATTGTTCTTTTTGGTTAACCTAGAGTTATTTAAGGAAATTAAATATTAACTTTCCTTAATAGGCTTTGTCTAGGCGGTGGTGGTTGCTCCCATATCCAAGAAGGACATGTGCCTCGCCATGCAGTCCTGGAAGCCAAATTTGGAAATTAATATTTAATCAACTTTGTGACCTAGGTGATTTGGATCGAACGTGTTAAGTTCCGCAGGATATCCAAGTCTAAACATAAAAGAACAAATAAATTAAACTTAGGATCAAACGTGTTAAGTTCCGCAGGCGATCCAAGTTTAATTTAAAAGAACACATGGTAGCTAGGAAAAGGTTCAAACCTTTGTACAATATTTTTGTACAGTGGAACCGATAGGTTTTCCGAGTAGCAACCAACAATTGGTATCAGAGCTAGGGATTTGCCTATGTGTATTTGGTATTAGTTTAATTATGCACATGTCATACATAATTTAGGAAGGATAATAGTAGGATGTGCTAACTTTGTGGATGCAGGATCCAACTATTATGGCTTATAGATATTGTGTGTGTGATTGGACCCTTGGACATGTCAAGGGCATTTTATTGTGTGTGCATGATTGTATTATAAAATACAGCAGGAGCTGTATTTATTTTTATTAGGATTTTATTTTTTGATCTAGTTACATGTACATTCCTTTTATGGAATATAGGATTGATGGATGTAAATTTTATATTATGTTCGATCTAGTTTACATGTACATTCCTTCGAGCAATATAGGATTGAAAAATGTAAAATTCTATTTATGTCGCGGATCGAATCTTGCAAGGCGTGGAACCTTTTGAGGACTAGAGGCGCAGCGGAACAAGGAGCAAGATGGATGCGACAACTAGACCCAGTGGCGGTGGGCAAAGATGGCAGCAGCTAGGGTTGGCGACACACGGAGGACAGCAATAGATAAAAGCCATAATAGTTGAAAATTAGTTTTTCTATTTATTACTTTTTATGCTGTGTTGTGTGTGCTTGTTAGTATGCATGCTAAGTAGGCTAGCATAGTCAAAATTCCTCACTTTAAATAACTAAGTGAAAGAGGGATTTATTTTTTAAATAAATTCCATGGTCTCCATTACTGGTTTATAAGTGATGCAACAAGCTTGCGCGTTGGCTCTGAGTGCCTTCCTCCATATCGGATGAGCTTGTTTGCGGATCACTAGCTTAAACTTCCATTTTGGATGACTATAGGAAGTTAATTAAGATCGTGTGATCTTCCCCATCGGAAGGGGCACAATCTTATTAATGGACTTAGTATCAAGTAATGGTATACACTTAGGTACGTCTAATAGTATCCTCCCCATCGGAGTCACTGCTATTATTTGTGTGATTGAAGAAAACCAACTATTAATTTGTCAAATAAATAGGTTGACAAGATAATAAAATTTAAAAAACTCCTCTTACAAATGTTTGATTTTTTATACGTCCACACTATCGTGGCATACAAAATTCATGGTGTTTGAGGTAATTTTATTTTGTCATAAAGATTCATTGACAATATAATTAAAGGGTAAAACCCTCCTCTTACAAATGTTTAAATTTTGTATACGTCCACACTATCGTGGCATGCAAAATTCAAGGTATTTGAGGTGTTGGTGAATTTAAATAATATTGTTTGAAGAATCAATGTTATTTTAAATTCAAAAAGATTTGACCAAATATTTGATTAAAGACAGATCAACTATTAATTTTATTCATCATAAAGTAAAGTTGACGAGATAATAAAATTAATGGATAAAATCTCCTCTTTGATTTTGTATACGTCCACACTATCGTGACATACAAAATTCATGGGGATTTTAAAGAATTGATCTTGACCAAATATTTTTTATGATTCTTAGGATTTAAAATGTTTGTCAATCCCCTAGTTGTTATACTATCGAAAAGACTTAGTAGTCCCAATTGTAATGATTGGAAATAGGACTTGGAGATTAAGTTAGACTGTCTTCTTAGAACTAAGAAAAATATAGGTGTATTTAATTCATTAGTTGAAACATGTTTAGTGGTGTTATCTACCAGAACCTGGAGTGTAGATACAGATGTCATTAATCATGTCCGCAATTCATTGTAGGGTTCCAGGAAACCCCACAACTAAATGAAAATAAAAACACCGTCCACATGGGCACTGCTGTAAAAGTAGCAGCTGTTGCAGTGGGAGATGTTTATCCTTTGATAAGAATAAAACATGGATTTTTGAGTAATTGTCTTTACGTACCAAGTTTAGAAAGAACTAGTTTTCAGTTTATAAACTATTCAAAGAACTTGATATTCTGCCTCTTTTAATAAAGTTGTTATCAAGAAAAAGAGGGAAGTTATCTGTTCTGGTACGTTGATTGATAATTTATAAATCCAATAACTCTCACGATGCAGCAAATGGAAATTAGTAACACATCTTCTAACTTTAAGAGAAAGCAACCTTCAGAAATGAACCAATTATATTTTTGGCATTTAAGGCTAGGTTATATTAACTTGAGTAGGCTTCATTGGTAGCTGATGAACTTTTGGGTTCATTGGTAGTGGAAATCTTTCCAACCTGCGAGTCTTACTTGGAAGGAAAAATAACCGAGAAGCTTTTAAGTATAAGGGGTATGGAGCCAAAGATACATTGGAATTGGTTCATTCTAGTTTGTGCGATCCTATGATTATCCAGACAAGAGGTAGTATCGAATATTTCATCTATTTTATAGACAACTATTCAAGATACAAATACATTTACTTAATGTGCCGCAAGACTAAGTGCTTTGATTAGTTCAAAGAGTACAAGGCTGATGTGGAGAAACGTTAAAGTAAAAATATCATGTCACCATGGTAAGATCGTAGTGGCAAGTACCTCTTGGGACAATTTAGGAGTCACTTATCAAAAGTAGGGATTTAATCCCAACTAACTACACCAGGTACACCCCAACAGAATGGTGTAGTAGAAAGAAGGTATAGGACTCTTATGGAAATAATTAGATTGATGATGAGTTATTCAGAAAATTACCAAGTTCATTTTAAAGATATACTCTGAAAAAGAAAGTGAGCATAGTACCTTCCAAAGTCAGAACTCTCTACTCGTATAGAATTGCTGAATAGGCGTAAGCCTATTTTGAAGCATATTCGGATTCGGGTAGTCCAACACATATGCTGAAGAGAGACAATGATAAGTTGGATAGGAATTCACTTGTTTATGGGTTATCCTAGAGAAACGAAAATAGGTTTATAGTCTTAAAAATCAGAAGGTCATTGTTAGCATCAATGACTGATTTTTAGAAGAGGACCATATAATGAACTACAAGCTCATAAGTAAATTTATTCTTAATAAAAGACACGTCTAATCTAGTACCAACTGTACAAGATGAAATATCACAAGAAACTGCAACACGTATCACAATTGATACAAAATTATAGACAGTGCATCATCGTAGTGGGATGGTTGTCAAACAACCTAAAAGATTCATATTTTGGAAAAATCTTTGGACTTGATCCCAAATGAACATGAGCCTGATCCCGGATATATGATGAAGCACTCCATGATAAAGATGCAGCATCTTGGTAAAGAGCAATGAATATAGAATATATGTATTCTAATCAAATCTGGAAGCTTGTAGAACCACCAGATGGTGTAAAATCCATTGGGTGAAAATAGGTCTACAATAGGAAAAGATGGATAGACAGGAAGGTGGAAACTTTCAAAGCAAGGCTTGATGAAAAAGGAAACTTTTTCACTGGTAACCATGCTTAAGTCTATCCAGATGCTTTTATCTATTTGGCAAGTGGATGTTAAGACAACATTCCTTAATGGAAGTCTTGAAGAAAGCATCCATATAAAGCAACAAGAAGGGTTCATTGCAAAGGGTAAAGAGCATCTTGTGTGCAAGCTCAATCAGTCTATGGACTGAGTAAAAGCTTCAAGGTCTTGGAACATCCAGTTTATCAAAGTAATCCAGACCTATGGATTTATTTAGTAACCGGATAAGTCTTGTGTATACAAAAAGTGTGATGGAAACGTGGTGGTATTTCTTGTACTATACGTAGATAACATTTTTGGTAGTTGGAAACAATATCAAAGTGTTGTCAGAAGTAAGGGTATGGTTGTCCAAACAATTTGATATGAAGGACTTGGGAGAATGTATATATTCTTGGGATAAAGTAATAAGGGATCACAAGAAAAGAATATTTTACTTATCCCAAGCTTCATATATCGAAAAAAAAATCCTTGCTCATTTTAAGCATGCAGAACTCCAAGAAAGGTTTCTTACCTTTTGGGCTTGGAGTAGCTTTATCTAAAGAGATGTCTCCGAAGACATCAAAGGAGATAGAGGAAATGAAGGCAGTTCTTTATGCTTCGGCTGTCGGAAGCCTAATATATGCTATGCACGAGATCAGAAATCTATTTTGCCAAGGGCATAGTTAGCAGATATCAAAGTAACCCTGGACAAGGACATTGGACTGCAGTAAAGCATATATTGAAGTACCTTAGAGGCACTTGAGATTATATGCTAGCTTACAAGGCAATTAATTTGGTCCCTGTGGGTTGCACGGATTTTGACTTCCAGCGGATAGGGACAATAGTAAGTCAACCTCGGGGTTTTGTGTTTACTTTAGGAGGTAAAGTCATAACTATGGAAGAGTGATAAGCATAGGTGTTTTTCTTGACTCCACCATAGAAGCTGAGTATATGGCAAGCCTCTGAGGTAGTCATAAAAGCTGAATGACTCAATAACCTCAAGATAGACTTAGATATGATTTCTGGTTTGTTCAAAGATTATTACAATTTATTGTAATAATAGTGGTGCAGTAGCAAACTCGAAGAAACCATGAGTCTATAAGGCAAGTAAACACAATAGAGCGCAAGTACCACCCAATACGAGAAATCGTATAAACGAGGAGAAGTTGTTGCTGCCTAGATTGCATCAGATGATGACCTATAGATCTTTTCACTAAGGCCCTTAAGACAAGAGCTTTTGATGGGCATGTTGAAGGGTTGGGATTCAGATGTATGGAAGCAGATATGGCAGCTTAGTCTTTTAGTATAAGTGGGAGATTGTTAGGTTGTATACTAAAAGCCTAGCTTTTGATATAAATATTTATCTAGAAATAAGAATCACATTGGTCAAATATCTACATTTATGATAAATGTAGTTGTTCAATTAAGTTATATTGTAGATAACATCGTGTGTGGTGTCACACACAGAGGATCATGTTATCAGTACCTTATAAATTATAAACAGTAGCTCACGACCAAGATGGAAAGGAACAAATCATTGGAAGGTCGTAGTGTAATTAGGTATTAGTTTATCTTAACTATATAATTACACTAGTACACTTAGAGTGTATTGAGTAGGACCATTAGAGGTCGTTTCTTTTATACTGAATTTATAAAGGAACAAAGACCTCAGTTATTATGGAAGTGTGTGCTCTTAATCCTAATATAATAACAAGCACATATATTTGATATTTATTTCTTTAATTTATCAATGGGTGAGATTTAGTTCGATAAATCAATAAGTCCGATAAGTTGGGAAATGATATCACTTATAGTGTGTGTTGTTGATTATAGAAGGAAACTATGTCCTAGTAATCTAGGTTGAAAATGTCCACAAGAGGAGCTCATAAGGATTGTCATGTTAAACCCTGCAGGTGAACTTAGTCCGACATGACGATAAGGTTGAGTGGTACTACTCTTGGACTAAGATATTAATTAAATGAGTTGTCAGTAACTCACTTAATTAGTGGACATTCGACATCTTAAACACAAGGAGGCTAACACACTCATAATAAGAAGGAGCCCAAAAATGTAATTTGGGATTGGTGCGGTAGTTCAATAATAGTTCTCTAGTGGAATGAATTATTATTGATAAAATTAAGTTATGTGTTCAGGGAGAACACAGGATGCTTAATTTTATCGGGAGACCAAAACTAATTCCTCCTCTCGGTCCCTATCGTAGCCTCTTAATTATAGAGTATTATACCCACCTTCTTACCCATCCTATAGGGGCCGGCCAAGCTAGCTTGGAGACCAAGCTAGGGCCGGCCATGGCTTGGTTCATGGGTGAATTCATATGGTCGGCCCTAGCTTGAACTCAAGCTTAGGTGGCCGGCCCTATTAAAATAAAAAGGAATTTTAATTTAAAATTTTTTCTTATGTGGATAACATGATTTAAAAGAGAGTTTAAAAATTTAAATCTTTCCTTTTATAAGATTCTACAAAAGATTAAGAGAAGAGCTAAATCTCTTTCCTTATTTGTAGAATAAAAGGTTGATTTTAATTTTGGTAAAAACTTTCCTTTTAATCATGTTTATGATTTAAAAGAATGTTTAAAAATTAAAAATTCTCTTTTATTAGTTTCTACAAAAGATTAAGAAAAGATTTAATATCTTTCCTTATTTGTAGATTGAATGGAGATTTTAATTTTTAGAGATAACTTTCCTCTTTGGAAATTATCCACATGTTTAAAATAAATATTTTAATTTATAAAATTTCCTTTTTAACCAATCATGAAGGGATAAAAATTATTGGAGAAATTTTTTATAAATTTCTGGAGATAAATTAGGAAGTTTTAATTAATTAAAACTTTCCTTGTTTTGGGGAGAAGAGTGGTCGGCCAAATAAATTGGAGAAGAGAAAATTATTTTTAATTAAATAAATTTTCCTTTTCATGACAAAAGAATTAAGGAAGTTTTTATTTAAATTTCCTTATTTGCCAAGACCAAGGATTATAAAAGAGGGGGAAGAGGTGCCTTCATGGCGAACGACTCTATTCTTTTTCTTCCTCTCTTTTCTTCCTAGGTGTGGCCGGCCCCTAGAGGTTCCCCTTCTCTCTTCTCCTTCTTGTGGCCGAGACTTCATCACCTCTTGGAGACATAGAAGTGGTTGGATCTAGCTTGGAGAAAAGGAGAGAAAGGAGGCTTGTTTCTTGCATCCCTTAGAGCTTGGTTGGTGGAAAAAGTTCTTCATCCTTTGGAAGTTTTTGCTTGGACGAAACTTGAAGGAAGGAAGAAGAAGGTGCCTTGGTGGTTCTCATCTCAGAAGATCATTGCCCACACAATGTCTGAGGTTAGAAGAGAAATACGGTAGAAGATCAAGAGGTCATTAAAAGTTCACAAAGAAAGGGATAACTAGTAATTGTTTTCCGCATCATACTAGTTTTATTTCTTTGTAAAAATACCAAATACAAGAGGCATGTGATTCTAGGTTTCGAATTAGTTTTCGATGTTGTGTTCTTTTGTTTTCTTTTCGAACTTGTGCTTCGATTGTTCTTTTTGGTTAACCTGGAGTTATTTAAGGAAATTAAATATTAACTTTCCTTAAGAGGCTTTGTCTTGGCGGTGGTGATTGCTCCCATATCCAAGAAGGCCATGTACCTTGCCATGCAGTCTTGGAAGACAAATTTGGAAATTAATATTTAATCAACTTTGTGACCTAGGTGATTTGGATCGAACGTGTTAAGTTCCGCAGGAGATCCAAGTCTAAACCTAAAAGAACAAATAAATTAAACTTAGGATCAAACGTGTTAAGTTCTGCAGGCGATCCAAGTTTAATTTAAAAGAACACATAGTAGCTAGGAAAAGGTTTAGACCTTTGTACAAAATTTTTTGTACAGTGGAACCGATAGGTTTTCCGAGTAGCAACCAACAAATACAAGTAAGCATAATAACCATAAACAAATGCCTTTATATATATAAGAATATGATACAACGAGTCCATACAACAATCATCAAATGATTGGCTTTAGGGCTTTAACTAACAGTGTCGTCAGATCTTGACATCTCTGAGCCATCCCTTACACAGATCGTCTCCGGTCAAAAGTGGGGAGTCACTGCCACCCTTCCAATATCTCCGATGTCATCGTCGATGGGAAAGGGGGATATGAGGACACTTTGTCGCAGCTGATTCCACCCCTTCAGCCAATGCCCTAGCCGTCGATCCACAACTGACCGGGTGTGCTGGATAGATACTAGAAATCGCTGGTTGCGTCAGATTAGTGCTCGACATCGCCACCACTTCTTGAACCCTAGTTTCGGTTCGATGTCGGTTTCTTATTCTTGGGTTGATCCTGCTGTGAGTATTACCCGACCTCCATCTGATCTCTCATTCCTCCACCTGATCACATCACCTTTTTTCTAGGATAGCTCGACGGTAGCCAAGTGTCACAGTGTGAGCCCCCACTATTCTAGCAAGATCAAGAGTTTGATTTAAGTTATGATCTCTGGATTAAGAAGATTATTGGTCAATAATTAGCCATAATTTCTATTGTGGAGTGTTCTCCATGGATTATAAGGATGGAATGAAGGGGGCAGCAGGTTTACTAGGGTTTCGTCCATGAGTTTCTAGCAGGATACAACTTCAGCTCTTCAAATGTGGGTCAATAGTAATTCATCTGGTTTTAGGTGAGTTTTTAAAGATTAATTACATGTCTATATTTGTGGATATTAGGGTGATGTAGGTTGAATTGATTATGGATTTGATTAGTTGAAATGGAAGAATTGTGTGAGATTTGATTAGGGATTGATTAGTGAGAATTAAGGAATTGATTGGGTTAAATGGTTCTTGATGCTAAATTATATATTGGATAAGAGATAATGTGATGATTTTGGATGATTGCAATTGATTAGTGTGATGGTTAGTGGTGGTTAATTTGGGTTGGATTAATTGAAGTAGATGGATTATGTAAGATTGATTTTCGATGTTTAGTATAGATGATACAATGGATTGATTAATAGATTGTGGATTTTGTTTGGATTTAGAAGGGGTTGGATTAAGTATGGGTTTATCATTTAATTGGATCTTTAGGTGGGCTTAAACATGGTTACCTAATTGATGCAGGATTAGGTTCTGGGTTTAGCTAGTTGTTGTTTATGTGATTAGCTAATCTATATATATAAATCATGTGATCGCAAGACTTGGATTCGAGACGATTGTCTCGACGCGGGATTACTTGACACGATCTACCTTTTAAGGTGGGTATTTCTTCCTTTGCCTCTATGTAGATTTTATTGAGCATAGTGCATGGTTGTTATTCGACGGATTAGGTTACTTTACCTTATATCGTGTTCGGTTCCTGTTTTTCCTACTTGTTACTTTTGCTTGAGCTTAGAGATGATCTATTTAATTCATATATAGTCTCAACTCTTGATATCTACTTTGTTGTGATTACATGTGTAGAGTAGGTCTTGTAGGGATTGTCAGGTTGTTGGTATTACCATACTGATTAGGTATATGATGTGGATTGTACGTAGGTTGGTTTGCGTGATAGGAGTCATCATGTTAACTATACATTTGCATGTCGTATATACACACGTATTTGTTATGTACTTTTGGAGGAGTTGTGTTGATTAAAGGTTTGTCATATATACACGTGTCTGATGTGTTTTTACTGAAGGATACATGTTGATTGTACATGTGAGGTTGTGTACGTATGTCTAGGGGGATTATTGGAGATATTTGGTTGATTATACATGTGTGGTTGGGTACATGTATTGGGTAGGATATGTGGAGGTATCATGACGATTATATTCATGTTGTGGGGTACTTATGTGGATTTAGAGTTTGCATGGATGATGACGGTGTCTGTATCATGATTATATATATATCATGTTCATCATTCATTGCATGTTATCGACTATTATCTCCCTTAGGTGAGAGAGTCGTCAGTTGTTTTGATTTAGCGCCGCACACTCGGGCACTCATGGGTAGTGGTAGCTGGAGCAGTTGCTGCTTGTCCTGTCGTGCCACTCGGCCATGAGGTTTGTGAGATCCGGCGTCGTGAGCAGTCAGGGACCCTGATGCTATGTAGTTAGCTAGCTACTAGCGGATTGTCCGCCTCGGCCACTTTATATTGGGCTGGAGGGTAGTACAGTATTCACAGACCCAATTCTCTCGGCCATACAGGGGTCGTGGTGTCTAGAGAGGTGGCGGGGGTGACCATGGACTATGCATACACATTTTTACATATGATGCGCGGTGCATCTTTGGAGATGGTTTTGCATACATGCCTAGTAGATACTAGATGCATGTGATTGTGGTTGTTGCACTTGTTTGAGATATGCTTGTTGCATATGGTTGTCATGCTGCATACATGTCATTTATTTTACATGTATATGCAGTTGTTTTTATATTGCACAGGTGTCATGAGTGGGTTTGTTGCAGATCTGGTGAGTTTACTGATCATTGTACCAGGTGTCATTTTCAGATTGGTTATGTGTTTATCATTTTGTCAGTTGTAGTATGTGTAATTTTTTTATGTCAGTTATGATCGTTATACCATGTGAGATAGACTAGTACTGGTAGTTGTGTTCATTGGATATGTTAATATGATTATGTTCTTTATTCCCTACTGTATACTTTGATCTCCATGTTTATTTATGAACCATACACTATCCTGTCTATTACCCGCTGAGTTACCTATACTCACCACCGCATATATGTATCTTTATGTTTTCAAGTAGATGGTTGGAGTGTCGCTCAGAGTATCCTGTTTGCCGGGTCCTACGTCACATCCGAAAATCACTTCGGGTTTCGCTTATGCTTTATTTGTATTTGGTATTTGTTGTATTTGGTGTTGTTGTATTCATGTTGTTGTGGTTGTTGTATAAAGCCTAGCCAGCTAGCAGTGTGTTGATTATGTTGTATTGAGCTTTCCGTTATTGTTTTTCCGCTGTGTTGGTTTTTAATGTTGCCGAGTGGGTTGTTCGTTGTATATATATAACTGCGTGGTTGTTGTTATATTTGTCCAGCTATATAGGCTGAGATTATGAACTACATGGTTGTGTATATATTCCAACCGCATGTGGCTGATGTATATTTTGTGTGTATATATGCTTTGGATTGCCACTGATACAGGGGAGATGCTGCCGGATTTTTGTCTGGCAGAGACTCCTCTAGGGGCATGAAAATTTAGTGGTATTAGAGCAGGTTTAAGATGCCTATTGTTCGTGTTTTGGGATTTCGTGTTTCAATTTTCTTGATGTATCTACACTCCAACCTAGAGTGTAGATACAGATCTGGTGAGTTTATTTATCATTGTACCAGGTGTCATTTCCAGATTGGGTATGTGTTTATCATTTTTTCAGTTGTAGTATGCGTAATTTTTGTATGTCAGTTATGATCGGTATACCATGTGAGATAGACTGGTACTGGTAGTTGTGTTCATTGGATATGTTAGTATGATCATGTTCTTTATTCTACTGAGACTGTATACTTTGATCTCCATGTTTATTTATAGACCATGCACTATCTTGTCTATTACCCGCTGAGTTACCTATACTCACCACCACATATATGTATCTTTATGTTTTCAAGTAGATGGTTGGAGTGTCGCTCGGAGTATCCTATCTATCGGGTCCTACGTCACATCCGAAGATCGCTTCGGGTTTGGTTTATGCTTTATTTGTATTTGGTATTTGTTGTATTTGGTGTTGTTGTTGTATTCGTGTTGTTGTGTTTGTTGTATACAGCCTAGTCGGCTAGCTGTGTGTTGATTGTGTTGTATTAAGATTTCTGTTATTGTTTTTCCGCTATGTTGGTTTTTAATGCAGCCGAGTGGGTTGTTCATTGTATATATTTAACTGCGTGGTTGTTGTTATATTTGTCCAACCGTGTAGGCTGAGATTATTAACTGCGTGGTTGTGTATATATTTCAGCCGCGTGTGGCTGATGTATATTTTGTGTGTATATATGCTTTGGATTATCACCGGTACAGGGGAGATGCTGCTGGATTTTTGTCTGGCAGAGATGTAACACCCACGAAATTATAAGATAAGTATATGAGTATTATTTTTCTTTAGAGCATAGAAATAAAAAGAATAAAAGAAAAGGGAAAATAGAAACCAAAATAGAATAAGAAGAGGTGAGGTCAAGGATTGAACCTTGAACCTCCCACAAATAATAGAGATAAATTGATGTCTGATAACCACTAGAATAATGAATAATATATGGATAGAAAGGAATGAAAATTTAGTTAAAGGTGAGAAGAAAATAAAAGAAAACTAAGCAAAAGTGGGCAGAGATGTAATATCTTGGACTTGTATCTGTGATGTACTTCGTGGACTTTTGTATTTGTGGGTTTCTTTTTCGTCTTTCCGTTGTGTTTTTTATATAGCCGTGTGGGCTACATATAAGTTACATGATGGTTTTCATTTCTTTTATCCAGCCGGGTAGGCTGTGAATATTAACTGCGTGGTTGTTGTTATTTTGTGTACATATATTCCAACCGCATGTGGCTGATGTATTTTGCATGTATGTGAGGTTCAGATTGTCACCGGTACAGGGGAGGTGCTGCCGAAATTTTTCTGGAGAGACTCCTTTGGGGCGTGACAATTTTTGGTATCAGAGCCAGGTTTGTGAGACCTATCTTTCGTGTTTTGGGATTTATGAGTTTTATGAGATTTTACGAATTTTACGAAGTCTACGAGACTTACGTGGTTTATATTTGGAATTCGTATTTTTCCTCGATATGACTTTCCGGATATGGGGACCAGGCAGCGGCAAGATATCTCCGAGCAATAGGATGTAAGTTACTTTACTATTATATTATAATCCTATAGCCTTACCTTGTTGTTGGTATCAGGAATGAAGCGTAGAGAGACAACCCCTAGTCAGTGACGTGGTCCAGGACGACCACGGAAGCGACCTACCGAGTCAATGGAGTCTGAGCCAGTGGAGCAGGATGCGGATTCTTTCAGGGATCCTACAGAGGTTGAGATTGATAGTCGGGGATAGACCCCCCAGGTTCCTATGAGAGATCCGGGTTTCCAGCCTCAGGCGGTTTCCCCTATATTACCACCAGTGGTCCCTACCCCTGCTGCTACTCCTTGGGTGAGGGATAGAGCTCGTATCCCTCAATTAGCTCGGTCGGTAAAGGACCGATTTACCTTATTCCATGGAGTTCCCGACCCGACTGTTGCTCGTTCTTGGTTGGGAAATGTGGAGGATACTTTCGAGTATTTATCGTGTACCGAAGAAGAAAAGGCTGAATTAGCTGCGTACCACCTAAGAGATTAGGCTGTTACGTGGTGGAAGATGCAGAAGACACTTTTTGGAGACCAGAGTATCACCTGGACTTTATTCCGAGATGCATTCGAGAGATAGTATTTCCCAGCTCCTTATCGTATGGCCCGTCGACAGGAATTCTTACAACTAAAGCAGGGTAATCGGTCGGTGATGGAGTATGATGCAGAATTTAATCGATTAGCTGAGTATTGCCCACATCTTGTGGCCCAGGAGAGCGATCGGTTAGATCAGTTCACTCAGGGCCTTGCCGCTTATATCTGTATCAGGATGTCTGGCTTTACTCCTATTACTTACCGGGAGGCGTTAGATAGAGCTTTGATGATTGAGATGACACACCAACAAGTTTCCCAGGAACGGGGAAAAGAGAAACAAAAGGCTCAAGGTGCAACTTCAAATCAGAAGTCACAGAATTGGGGTCAGAAAAGACGAACTAAAGGGCATAGATCACAGACTACTTCAGGAGAGCCTCATCGATTTCCGAAGACAGCATGATCATCAGCTGATTCCTCTCGTCCCTCCCATCAGTACTGGAAGGATCAATCTAGTGGACTTGTATGTTTTCAGTGTGGTGTTGATGGTCACTCTAAGACCAATTGTCCACTGGGTCAAAAGGTATGCTACTATTGCAAGCTTCCGGGGCATGTGAGCCGCGATTGCACTCTGAAAGCACAGATGGAAGCTGCCAAGGTTGTTGCGCAAGGGAGTCATAGTAGTCAGACTCGACGACAGAAGGGATCGCAGAAGGCACAGGGTAGTCCACATCAGCAGCATATACCATATTCTCAGGCACAAGTATACCATATTCAGAGTCAGCAGTACCCAGTAGTACCATTGACTATGCAGTATTCTACCGCGGTTCCGTCACATCAGACGCATCAGGCGCACCCGTATTTGCCAGCGCCACCTAGCTCTTGTCCCGTGATACAGCCTCCGCAGTATGCTTCTACTCACCAGCCGCAGCAGTATGCTACCACTCACCAGCCTTAGCAGTTCACTACTACTCCACCAGCATAGTTGCAGACCACTACTGGAGTATTGCCATCGTGCCCGGAAGTAGGACGAGTTTATGCTGTTACTCGCGAGGAGGCACAGCGGGCCGAGGGATCGGTCTTTCGGGGTATGATTACTGTTTATTCTTTTCCTGCTGAATTATTGATAGATACTGGTAGTTCTCATTCTTTCATTTCTCAGGTATTTCTGAGTAAGATTTGTAGGTTACCGGTTCGTCGGACTCATATATTAGCGGTATCTTTACCCTCAGGAGAGATATTAAATATCAGTCAGGAGATTAGAGATTGTCCATTGGATTTCGAGGGTCAAACCCTTATGGTGGACTTGCAGGTTCTAGATATGCTAGAATTTGACATCATTTTGGGTATGGACTAGTTGGCCAGATATCATGCTACTGTTGATTGCAGCGCGAGAGTAGTTACATTTAGACCTCCGGGTCTACCATCCTGGGTATTCATAGGTACTAAGAATGAGGGGATTTCTGTCATCTCAGCAATGCAAGCTCAGAGATTATTATCTCAAGGATGCCAGGGGTATTTGTTATCTATGATTAAGATTGATCAGGATCATACCCCACAGTTTTCTAACATTCCTATAGTTCGGGAGTACCCTGACGTATTTCCAGAAGAATTACCCGGCTTGCCCCCAAAGAGGCAAGTGGAGTTCACGATTGAGTTGATTCCGGGGACAGCACCGGTATCAAAGGCTCCGTACCGCATGGCACCTAAAGAATTGGAGGAGCTAAAAGTACAATTACAAGAGCTGCTGGATAGAGGGTTTATCCATCCTAGTGTGTCTCCATGGGGAGCTCCGGTACTCTTTGTGAAAAAGAAGGATGGATTGATGAGATTATGCATCGACTATCGGCAGCTGAATGCAGTGACTATTAAGAACAAATATCCACTGCCACGTATAGAGGATCTGTTTGATCAGCTCAAGAATACTTGTGTGTATTCAAAGATTGATCTGCGCTCTAGCTATCATCAGCTCAGTGTGAGAGATTCAGATATACAGAAGACAGCCTTCCGTACTCGATATGGACACTATGAGTTCTTGGTAATGCCATTTGGGCTTACCAATGCTCCAGCAGTTTTCATGGATTTGATGAATAGGGTATTTCTTGAGTTCTTGGATCAGTTCGTGATTGTATTCATCGACGACATTTTGATATATTCTCGATCCGAAGAAGAGCATGGGCGACATCTTCGTATCGTATTGGAGATGCTCCAACGAGAACGTCTCTATGCAAAATTCAGCAAATGTGCATTCTGGTTATCTTCTGTGGGTTTTCTGGGACATGTTGTTTCTAGCAGTGGTATATCAGTGGACCCACAAAAGATAGAAGTCGTTACCAGTTGGGAGCAACCAAAGTCTGTACAGGAGATTCGTAGCTTTCTTGGTCTGGCCGGGTATTACCGCAGATTTGTTGAGGGCTTCTCTAGCATAGCTCTGCTGTTGACTCAGTTGACCAGGAAAGGGGTGAAGTTTTGCTGGACAGAGTCTTGCGAGACGAGTTTTCAGGAACTTAAGCGAAGACTCATTTCTGCACCTATACTAGTACTTCCTTCTGGAGATGATGGCTTCGTACTTTATACAGATGCATCATTACAAGGGTTAGGCGCAGTACTCATGCAGCATGGACGGGTAGTTTCTTATGCCTCACGTCAGTTGAAAGAGCATGAGAAGAATTATCCAGTGCATGACCTGGAGTTAGCAGCTATTATATATGCGCTGAAAATCTGGAGACATCATCTATACGGGATCACCTTCGAGATATTCACGGATCATAAGAGTCTTAAGTATCTATCTACTCAGAAAGAATTGAACTTAAGACAGAGAAGGTGGATAGAATTCTTGAAGGACTATGACTGTACGATCAACTACCACCCAGGGAAAGCCAACGTGGTAGCTGATGCGTTAAGTAGAAAATCCCGAGGAGTCCTTGCCTGTCACCGAGTGATGGTTACAGAACTGGTACAGAAATTTTCTGAGTTGGGATTAGTAGAGCAGGGTCAGACTGAGCGGGGTATTCTGCTATCTATGGTTGCCCAGTCACCCATCGTAGAGAGGATTAAAGAAGCCCAGGCTACAAATCAGCATCTGCAGTTTTTATGTAGCAGAATTATTCCAAGACAGCAGACAGGGTTTTCTTGCGATGGAAAGGGGATTCTGTATTTCCAGGGGAGATTGTGTGTTCCGGAATCACCTTCCCTGAAGGAAGACCTACTTCAGGAGGCACACCAGTCCAGATTTGCGATTCATCCTGGTGGTACACGCATGTATAGAGATTTGAGGCGTTCATATTGGTGGACTGGCATGAAGAAAGACATTGCAGATTTTGTTGCATGATGTCTGGTATGTCAGCAAGTAAAGGCTGAACATCAGAGACCCGCTGGTTTACTCCAGAAGATACAGATACCGGAATGGAAATGGGAGCACATCACCATGGATTTCGTCGTGGGACTGCCCAGAACCTAGCGAGCACATGATACGATTTGGGTGATCATTGATCGATTGACCAAATCTGCTCATTTCCTTCCGATCTGTAGGATAGAGTCATTGGATCGATTGGCAAAATTGTATTGTAGAGAGATTATCAGGCTTTATGGGGTACCTCTCAGTATTATTTCGGATAGAGATCCACGGTTTACTTCACGTTTTTGGCAGAGTCTACAGCAGGCTATGGGTACAGAGTTACGTTTTAGTACGGCTTTCCATCCTCAGATAGACGGTCAGTTGGAGCGTACCATACAGACACTAGAGGACCTGTTGAGATCATGTGTCATAGACTTCAGAGGTAGTTGGGAGGATCATATGCATTTATTAGAATTTGTCTACAACAACAGTTATCATTCAGCGATACAGATGGCACCGTATGAGGCGTTGTATGGCCGAGCATGTAGATCGCCGACCTTATGGATAGAAGTTGGGGAAACACAGATTTTGGGGCCACAGAGTCTTCAGCATGATGCGGAGATGGTTTGTACTATCAGGCGTAGATTGTCGGAAGCTCAGGACAGATAGAAGAGTTATGCAGACCGGAGACTGAGACCTTTAGAGTTTTCTGTTGGTGATCATGTATTCTTACGAGTATCCCCTACGAAAGGTGTAAAAAGGTTTGGGTTGAAGGGTAAGTTGGCGCCTCGCTACATTGGACCCTTCCAGATTCTCGAGAGGATAGGTGTGGTGGCGTATCGACTGGCGCTACCACCATCACTTACTGGGGTGCATGATGTATTCCATGTATCTATGTTGAGGAGATACGTACCGCACCCTTCGCATATTCTCACAGATGTATCAGTTGTTGTTCAGCTGGATATATCTTACGAGGAGATTCCAGTTTGGATTTTGGACCGCAAAGAGCGCCGGTTGCGGAACAAGACAATTCGACTGGTCAAGGTCGGATGGCGGCATCACTCAGATGAAGAAGCCACCTGGGAGTTGGAAGATAAGATGCGAGCCAGTTACCCACACCTATTTACTGAAGGTGAGTAAAGTTTATTTCAGTAACTAGAACGAGTTTATCTACTACTTCTTGCTATTAGTTAGTAGTGGGAAATTTGGGGACCAAATTTTTATTAGTGGGGGAGAATGTAAGATATGCGAATTTACTTTAGGATTATCGTAGAACAACCTTATGAAAAATTTAGGAAATTATAGAAATTTTTCTGAATTTTTCCGGAGGTCGTATGACTAGTTTTGCGGGGATAGGAGTGGAGGTATGTTTAAATTATGTGGGTGAAAGGTTAATTGAGGAGTTAGTTAGGGTTTAATTTCGTTAATCCTATTAATAGGGCTTTCCTCACCCAAATCCTTAAACCCGACCTGACTTTTCCTCCCTCTTTCTCTATCGCGCGAGCTCCCAAACGCCGACGCCTGCCTCGACGATCGGCTGCCTTCTTCTTCCATTCTCGCGGAGGCTCCGGCGAGGAGGGATCTCGGAGTGTTGAGAGGGAGGAGATCCTATTCTTTCCCCTGACCTTCCCTTCTTCCCTGATCTCGGCGAACCGCGGCGACGGAGCCTCGATCTAGGGATTTCGCCTGCTGACGGAAGGGAATCGAGGGCACCGGCGTTGGATCTGGCCAGCGTCGACCGATTGAGTGAGGTAAGAACCATTGTCTTCTTCCCGATCTCTTCTCTGTTCGTCGGCCAGCATGGATCGTGCCCTAGCCGTGAGTCTTGGAGGTAAGCGGTTGATTTTGGTCATGACTTCGAGCTTTTGATTTTCCTTTATAGTGTTGATTCCGATGGTTTCTCAGAGAAGCAGAAGTTTGTGTTGTGAATCCAGCCACCACAGCTCTATTGGGGATTACTCTTCTTTATCGGATCTGTGATTGTCTTCAGCGATTAAAGAAGAAGAGGTAATGAGGTCGATCTGTTGTTGTTGTTAACAGATAGTTTTGATGACTTCTTGCTGTTCTTCCTTCTTGTTCTGGTTGGTGAAGATATAATAGAGAGTCTTCTGTGTAGGGGATTGATGCATTGTTTAAATCATATTCTCTCGATTGATCAGTGTATCCAATAGATTGTTAACTCTGGAATCCCTATAGTTCTGGATATGGATCACTAGCAGAAGCAACCGGATTTGGTGGGTTTAGGTGTTAGACGTCTTCTTTATGTGCTGTCTCAGTGGAACTATTGTGGATTGTGTGGATCGATATTGGTTTACAGTGGTAAGTGTTACTATGTTGGATAATTAAAGGTTATAAATGTAGATTAACCTAAATCTGAAGTCAAGTTCATAATGTTGAGGTAAGCTTTTCGTTAGGTGATAATGGAAAGGAGTAGTAATTACAGCTAACTATTATTTTAGAATTGGTTATTTATTCATAGGTGATTCATTTATGTGTAGTATATGTATATTACATGAACTGTATATGTGACACAGGATCTTGATCTAGCCGAGCAGCGTGACGTGGGGTGGTTCTGTTGATACGAGTTATCTTGAGGCGGGTATTCTTTCCTTAACTTCTACTTAGTTCTTTGAACTTTAAAGCATGGTTATATTTGGATAATTAGGTTGCATTCCTTAAATCTGATTATTGGTTGCTTTCCTGCTTGTCACTTTTGCTTGATCTTCTGATATGATCTAGTCTGATTCGTTACAGTCTCTATCCTTGTTATCTGGAACTCTATTGTATATACACATGTAGAGTGTTAGTGTGTTATAGGGATGTCTGTAGATTGGATATATGTTGACTACACCGGTCGATGTTGTGATCAGTATTGTGTTGTGGACATGATATGATTGACATTTCATTTGTATTGTTGGTGTGGGTAGCTATGTCTGGTAGGATGGTTAGAGGTGTTTATGCGGTTGGGGTGGCTGCATTGATGGTGATAGGGTTTTCGTATCCTGATTATCTGTATCATGTTCATCATTTATTGCATGCTGACGACTGTTATCTCCCTTGTGGTGAGAGGGAGTCGTGAGTCATATCTAGCGCCACACACTCGACCACTTATGGGTAGTGGTAGTTGGAGCAGTTGCCGCTGTCCTATCCTGTTCACTAGGCCGCTCAGTATGTACTCTGTCCACCTCGATCATTCTTGAGTAGTGAGTCTGGAGGGTTCAGTAGTCAGGGGGCTCATGATGTGGGCAGTCAGGGACCCTGATGCTGTGTAGTTAGATAACTACTTAGCGTACCGAATGCCTCAGTCGCTCTATAGCGGTTACGTACGTTGAGGTTAGTATGGTTTGTCACGGACCCAAGCCTCTCGGCCATACAGGGGTCGTGGTGTCTGGAGAGGTGGCGGGGGTGACCATGGAGCATGCATGCACTTTTGCATATGATGCACGGTGTATCTGTGAGGATATTTTCGCATACATGCCTACTAGATATTAGTTGCATGTGATTGTGTATTGTTGCATTTGTCTGAGCTATGGATGCTGCATATGGATGCCATGCCGCATACATGTCATTTACTTTACATATATTTGCAGTCGTATATGTATTGCACAGGTGTCAGGAGTATGTTGTTGACTTGGTGAGTTTACGGATCATGATATCATGGTATTGATTCTTTTCGGGTATGTACATTTATGTTATGTGCATTTATTATGTCAGGTTCATTCATATACCGTTATTGTATTTAGTTAGATGTATTATACTTCGGACATCATAACTCTATTTTTATTTACAGAGACTGTATTCCTTTGATTCCTACCTCATTATGTAGACCATGCTTTATTCTGTTTATATCCGCTGAGTTCTTTGTACTCACCACCCCGTCTGTACTATGTTGGTTTCAGGCAGTAGGTAGATGATATGGAGATGCTTGGAGTATGTTGCTGGTCGGTCCCCCTTCCCACGTTATATCCGAGGACTCTTATCGGTTTTGTTTCTTTTTCCTACACTTCGTCTTTGTTGGATTTAGAGTTGTGAAAACGGACTATGTTTGATACGTGTATCTTGGACTTGTATCTGTGATGTACTTCGTGGACTTTGTATTTGTGGGGTTCTTTTTCGTCTTTCCATTGTGTTTTTGATATAGCCGTGTGGGTTACATATTAGTTACATGATGGTTTTCATTTCTTTTATCCAGCCGGGTAGGCAGTGAATATTAACTGCGTGGTTGTTGTTATTTTGTGTACATATATTCCAGCCGCATGTGGCTGATGTATTTTGCATGTATGTGAGGTTCAGATTGTCACCGGTACAGGGGAGGTGTTGCCAAAAGTTTTCGGGAGAGACTCCTTTGGGGCGTGACAACTAGAATAATGAATAATATATGGATAGAAAGGAATGAAAATTTAGTTAAAGGTGAGAAGAAAATAAAAGAAAACTAAGCAAAAGAGCAAGAGAAAACCAAGTGGTTTACCTCCTCTTCCTCTTGGTTAAGAGAAGAAGCAAGCAAAAGATAAATTGCCTACTTCCCTCCCTCTCTCTATTTTCGTGGGAATTAAAGGAATGAGGGAAAAGAGGAGTTAAGGGAATGAATGAAGACATGTTTCATTTGCAAAGGAATAAATTGATTGGGAGAAGAAAAACAAGAGATTAAATTCTTTTTTCTTCCTCCTTCCTTCTCCTTCTTCATTCTTCACCGAAACCAAGAGCCGCTCCCTCTCCTTATTCCAAAATCTAAGCTAAGTTCCTCTCCAAGAAAACTAAATTTCGAGAAGAAACCTTCAAGATCTACCCCTTCCAAGCAAGAGAAGCAAAAGGAGGTGCAAGAAGAAGAAGCTCTCTCCTTCCTTAGCACTTAGGATACCTTTTTCCTTAAGAAAAACCACAAGCGAAAGGATGTAAGTTTCCCTCACCTGTGGTACAATAGCTTTTGTATTTTCTATGAGATTTGGTTGCCTAAAAACCTAGGTTACCTTCATGAAATTTTCGGCCAAGACAAGACTAAAAAGAAGGACCTAGGAAATGTAAAGACCTAAATTTTGACATGCTCAATATGCTTCTTGTAACATGTATCTTATGGTAGGGATTTATCTAATGTTCATATGCTAGAATGGTTGGTTAGAACTTAGAGTCATATCCCTAGACTCTCGGCCAAACATGAATAAAGGAAATAGGTAAGTTAAGACTCAAACCAAGCATGCTCCTTTTTGTTTTATGATATGTACTTCATGATGAGAAAGTTGTTAACATGATATGCTCATACCTATATGATGATTGAACTTTATTCCATGCTCATAAGTATTCGGCCATGATAGGATTAGGGGCCTAGAAAAATTGTTAAACCTAAACTAATCATGCCATGATCCTCCTTAAGACAAGATATGAAATTAATATGACATGCTCATGTTGTAGTGTGGTTAGAACTTGTTTTCATGCCCCATGAACTTTCGGCCACAACAAGTTTAAGGGCCTAGGGAACTTAGAACCTAACCTAATTATGCTCATGTTGTTCCTTGTAATAATTGCTATGAAATTGGTTTAGGGTTTTCATGTTTTTATGACCCTTGAAACCTAGTTCCAAGCCTTAAAGGTTTCAGCCACAACAAGTTTAAGGGCCTAGGAAACTTAGAACCTAACCTAATTATGCTCATGTTGTTCCTTGTAATAATTGCTATGAAATTGGTTAAGGGTTTTCCATGCTTTATGACACTTGAAACCTAGTTCCAAGCCTTAAAGGTTTCGGCCACAACAAGTTTAAGGGCCTAGGAAACTTGGAACCTAACCTAATTATGCTCATGATGTTCCTTGTAATAATTGCTATGAAATTGGTTTAGGGTTTTCTATGCTTTTATGACACTTGAAACCTAGTTCCAAGCCTTAAAGGTTTCGGCGACAACAAGTTTAAGGGCCTAGGAAACTTAGAACCTAACCTAATTATGCTCATGTTGTTCTTTGTAATATTTGCTATGAAATTGGTTTAGGATTCACATGCTTATATGTTGATTTTAACCCAATGTAATGCTTGATAAGATTCAGCCATGATAAGTTTATAAGTTTAGGAAACCTAGAACCTAACCTAAACATGCTCATGATGTTTCCTTATGGTATATGATATGATATTGGTTTAGGGTTCACATGCTTGTATGTTGATTTTTAACCTAAGTCACAACTATATGTTTCAGCCACTATATGACATTAGGGTTAAAAATCTAAATATGATTCCCATGTACCTCACATGCAATGTTTTATGATGTGGTAAGAGCTTGCTATGCTTCTATGTTTAATTATGTATAATTATGATCTATGTATGTTGGTAACCCTTATGTTGGCTGTGTGCCCAAATTATGCATGCTATTTATGATGAGCTGTGTGCCCAAATTATGCATGCTTTTATGATGAGCTGTGTGCCCAAACTATGCATGTATTTATGATGTGTTGTGTGCCCAAATTATACATGCTATTATGATGAGCTGTGTGCCCAAATTTTGTATGGTATGATATGATAAGAAATATGATATGCAAGAAATAATAAGAACCATGATATGTATGACATGCTACTTTACTTTATATGGCTTGTACCAAGGGTGGGCTCCATAAGCGCCCCGGGGTCGATGGACTAAGAAACGGGCCTCGTTAGGGATGGGCTCCTAAGTGCCCCTAGGTCGATGGACTAAGAAACGGGCCTAGTATGTATGCCTTGTAGGGTTCAAGACTTGCTACCTTGGACCTACATAGGACGCGCGCATTTATGTATGTGGTACAAGACGGGGCCCTAATCATGTTATGTTTATGTTTAAGTATGTATGTAATAAGTTTTCAAAAGACATGTTGCATATATTTTTGCATGAATCATGTTTTTGAAAGTCATCTCGCATAATACTTTATGATTATGTTACGATATGTCATGATGCTTATGATTATGATATGTTATGCTAGGATACACTTTATGATTATGTTATGATATGCCATGATACTTATGATTATGTTATGCTAGGATGCACTTTATGATTATGCTATGATATGCCATGATACTTTTGATTATGTTATGCTAGGATGCACTTTATGATTATATCATGATATGCCATAATGCTTATGTTTATGTTATGTTATGCTAGGATGCACATTATGATTTTACCATGATATGCCATGATGCTTATGACTATATTATGTTAAGCTAGGATGCATGATATGATATGCCATGATACCTTACGATTATGTTACGATATGATGCTTCTATACATGATATGATGAGTTGTCTTTATGCTTTATGCCTTGGAGATTAAGTTATGCTATACGGTTTTTGTGAGTAGGAAAGGATCTTACTGAGCCTTGTGTGCTCACAACTTACTTTCCTTGTACCACAGATAAGGGCAAAGAATGGATGTACTAAGGGAGCAGCAGGAGGGGGCAAGAAGGACGTGTGTAGTAGTGACTCGGCTAAAGAGAAAGACCTGCTTCTAGTTAATAAGAATTATGCTTATGACTCTCTTTTATGACTCCATGACATTTCATCATACTCTTTAGTATTATGGCTTAAATTTATGTTAAGCATGTTTTATGACTCATATGATAGGTGGTTAGTGATGATGATTTGAAAAGTAAAGAAAAAGTTTTTTTAAAAAATATACTATAGATAAGACTTCCGCTGTTTTAAGAAGAAAGGATAAGTAACCCTCGTCAGCTTGAGCAGGAAGGGGCGGGGCGTTACAAGAGACTCCTCTAGGGGCGTAACAAAAACATAACTATAATAAAAGTAGTTTAAGCAAGAATAAGTGCATAAGTAAAACAAATTTTATATAACAAAAACTCTCCCTTATGCTTTCTTAACTTAACTTTAACTATTCTCTCCCCCTTTGACATAAATCAAAAAGAATATAAGTAGAGAGAACTATGTAAACAAAAACTAGCTTTTAATCTGTTTAGCTTGAAGCTCTCCCTGAAGGGTAGCACCACTTTTTTTTTTTTTAAAAAAAAACTTAGCTAAATTCTTAGATTTGTAAGAAACTTTGTCAAGTATCTAGCTTTTGAAAAAGAATTTTGATAAAAGGCATAGTTAAGGACATAGCTTTTGAAGAGATTTAGATAAAAAGGATAGTTAAGTAATTTAGCTTTTAAAAAGAAAAATGCATAGTTAAGTACTTGACTTTTTAAAAAAAATTTGATAAAACTTTGTTAAGTCCTTACCTTTAAAAAGATGTTGATAAAAGCTTAGTTTTAGTAAAGGACTTAGCTTTATAAAGGTTTTAATAAAAAGCTTATTTAAAAGTACTCAATTAAATTTTTTTTTTAAAAGCTTAGTTTGAAAACTTAGTTAAGTACTTAGCTTTTCAAAAGATTTTGATAAAACACTTAGCTTTAAAAAGATTTTCTTCTAAAAATACTTAGCTAAGAAAATGATTTCTTTGAAAAATATTTTAAAAAATACTTTATCAAGTGCTTAGCTTTTGAAAAGATTTTTAATAAAAACTTAGTTAAGTACATTGAAACTTAGTGAAAAATATTTTTTCAAAAACTTATTTTTCTGAATACAAAATTATTTGAACTTGATGAAATATTTAATGTTTATTTTAAAAAAATTAAATTCCCTTTTTTTAAAAACTTTAACTTTAAAAAAAAATTAATTTTGAAAATTTTGAAAAAGAATTAATGCTTTAACTTTCTTTTACACCTCCTTAATTAATTCCAAAAATATTTTAGGGTGTCCTAGAGTCCAGGCATGAAAATTCAAAGTAAAAATACAAGTTTAAAATAGAAATAATTATTTATTATCCTAATTTTCTATCTCACCCTTTCTAAGTTATCAAACATGTTCAGCTTATGAGTTTATGTAAGATGAACTTAAGTTAATTTTAAGTTTATAAATATTTAAAGATATTGAAAATGTTTATGTTTGAACTTATATTTAGAGAATTTTTAATTTAATTTGACTTTAAATTTGGATTTAAAAAATATTAAATTTTGTAAATATTTAAGTTTGATGTATTTTGAAAAATATTTACGTTTGATCTAGATTTCAAAATATTGAATTTTGAAGAATATTTAAGTTTGACTTAGAATTTGGATTTCAGAAATATTGAAATTGAGATTTAAAACTTAAGTTTAACTTTTGAATGAATTTGAATTTTAAATTTTAAAATATAAGTGTAAATTTAAAATTTAAGGAAATTATTATTTGGAAATAATTAAGATTTTGAAGGTTAATTATACTTTAAAAATCAATTAACATTAACACTTTGAAAATAAATTAAATTTGAAAGTTAATTGATATTTGAAACTTAATTAGATATGAAGGTTTATTACTTAAACTTTTGAAATTAAAGTTTTGAAATTAATTAAAGTTTTAAAATTAATTAAACTTTTGAAATTAATTATAGTTTATAAATTAATTAAGGTTTTAAAATTAATTCAGCTTAGAAATTAATTATAATTTTGTAATTAATATTTGAAAATCATTTGAGCAGATTTTAAAAATTAATTATGCTTTTGAAATTAATTAAGCTTTTGAAATTAATTGAGAATTTTGAAATTAATTGAGAATGTTGAAATTAATTAAGAATTTTAAAACTAATTAAGTTAAGTTTATTTAGTTGAGTTAAATTTATTATGTTGAATTAGTTTAAGTAAGTTAAATCTATTAAGTTGACTAAATTTATCCTAAGTCCACCTCACCCTTTTCTAAATTGTCAATTAGGGAACCTTATGTGCTATTGTGAGATAGTTAATTTTATCTTAAATTTATATCGCAATCTAAGGATTAGTTTACATTTCAGTTAGACTCAGGTTTTACAGTTAGTTAATTAAATATTTAATTAGATGATTGGCTTCCAGGCTATGGCAAGACACTAGGCCTTTTTGGGTATGGGATCATCCACCACTTTTAGACAAAGTCTTCAAAGAAATTGAACATTTAATTTTCTTACAGTAACTCCTAGGTCTAACTAGTCAAGTGTAAATCAAGTCTATGTCCTTATCTAGCCTAGTCTAAGCATGTATAATAAAAGCAATAAAAGCAATCATCAAACAAATCTATTAATTAATAAAAATAGTCTTTCTATTGGCTCCTCCTGGATCATAGCCTCGATAAGGTCTATAAAGGTAATGAATTTGATCCTTGGGGATCCAATATTGGCCAAGTCCAACTTGATTAATCAAGTTAGACTTGGGGACCCATGCTTGGACTACTTTTTTATTTTATCGATTTACTAATGATAAGTATGATCTAAATCTTTGTTTGGCCTGGAATCCAAGTCCAGTTCGATTATATACGACCCTTTGTTTTCCAAGAATTAGGTCAAGGTTCTTAGAACCCAAAGTGAACCAGTCTAATAAGTCCTTGAGTTTTTAAATTAGAATTCTCTTGCTCAGTCAAAGAACTCGAGTTAGTCACTTTTTTAAGGGTTGTTACCTCTTTTTGGCGTGACTTAACCCGGACGTTGGATTTGGCCACCTCTTTTAATAAGTATGAAACTAGATTTTGTAATTCATCTACGTTAGTAGTAGAAATTAGAGAGCTTACAATGTTATTTAGCCCTTTTGAAACGGATACATGTTCATGGCTTCTCTTGAACTCGATTTCTGATTCGCTCTCGGTATCGAACTTAGACTCGGTTTCGGCAATGCATGCTTGTGCTGGTAGAGCAACAAAGCTGGATTGCTTGTGTTCTTCTTCGTCTGACTCTTCCGATGACTCTGACCATGTTGCCTTAGTGTTGGAAGTGCCCTTGTGCGGCTCGATCAGTTTTTTCCACAGCTCTTTCCCACTTGAGAATGGGCCGACTCAGTCTAGTTCTTCTTTGGTTAGGCCGCATTGAAGAGTGCAGGTTGCTTTGCATCAGCTTCAATCTTCTTGCGGGTTGGTGCACCCCATTTGTCACAGGGGACAAGGACTCCATCTTCGGTGGGAAATGTGAATCAAGTCTGGATAATTATCCACATTTCCACCTGAGTCTTCATATGGTACTTCATTCGGCCCTTCCAATAGCCGAAGTCTTCACCGGAGAAGAGAGGTGGGCGGGCAGTGCTGTAGCCTTCTTGGTAGGCCATTAACAAGGAATCTCACACACAAAAAAAAATAACAAATATTCCATGGCTGAGTCTTGCATTAGTAGTGCGAGAGGAAAATAAAAATGACAATTCTCTAATTTTGAGAAAAAATAATAAAATAATAAAAAAATATTATAAAAAAATATTGTGACAAATTTTGTTAAATGTAATATTTCACCAATTCTAACTAATGGTGAAAAATTGAGAATAATTTTTTGTTGGATTTTTCGGGACGCAAAAACCATTTTTTACGTTGTAGAAACCCCGAAACCCCAGCCACCGGATCCGTGCGAAGATTAAAATTTTGAAAAACATTACGAGTACAAGTTTCTTACACTAGTTCTAAACTAGATCTACAAGGAGAAAGAATTTACCCTTGATGCGTAGCCCTTTGCAATCCCGCTCGTCCTCGGTTTGCCGGATCTCGAAAGTGTCAAAGTAGACACTTCTCTATGTGTATCCACACAAGCAAGAGATGGAGAAGAACCTCTAAGGATGTGCTAGCAACCTTAGAGATTAGTAATGGAGGAGAGGGAGAGCAAGAAGAAAACTAGAGAGGAAGAAGATGATGGAGTTACTCACACAAGCACACAAAAATGCACTAACTCCTCATCAAAAGTGGCCGGCCACTTTAAGGGGAATTGTAACCTCCATGGGATGCCAAGAGTCACAACTCTTTGTAACTCCCATGAGGTGGCATTCCACTTAAGCAACCATGATGATGTGGAGCATCATCATTGGACAACTTAATGCCAACTCACCAATGAGGTGGCAAATGGTCAAGTCAAAATTGACCCTTCATCTTCCTCTCAAGTCAAGTCAAACTTGACCACTTCTCTCCCTTGGTTGATCTAATCTAACCATTTGTTCAAGTCAATTTTAATTTAATGAATCTCTATTCATTGAATTAAATTGATTAAATGAGTCTAAGTCAAAATTAGACTCACTTAACAAATGAACCAAATTGAGTCCAACTCAATTAGCCATCTTTGGATTACTCTTAATCCAATTTGGTTCATCATATGAACCTAATCATTTAGGTTCATCAAATGAACCTAATCTCCATCTAATTGCCATTTGTGTGTGACCCTATAGGTTCTTGTAACGCTGACAATGCTCCCAAACCCATTTAGAAGCATAAGTAATGAGCGGTATCTAGCAACACATCATTACTACCCAAGTTATAAGAATGTTGAGATCCAACATCACCTTGTGACTACTAATTGTGACTCCTCACAATATATGACAAGTGTCCTTCTATCCTAGACATCTAGATTAATCAATGTGAGGTATAGACCATGTCAGCCTCTAATCAATCTAAATCTTGAACTCCAAGTAGACTCACTCGATCAAATGAGCTCAATGTCTTATATTGACTCATTTGGGCATGGTTATGCACTTAGTGGTCTCACTCTATCAAGAATATCGATGTCACTCTCGAAATATAGGAGGGATAGAACCCATCTACATCACTCACATCCCTCCGAATAATTTGTTACATACCCAGTAATCGCCTTTATAGTCCACCCAGTTACGGGTGACGTTTGACGAAGCCAAAGTACGTAACTCCTTATGTAGGGAACCATGGTGACTTTAGGTCCAAGGACTAGTAGTCATACTAATAGCCACATGAGAAAGTATATGACACTCATATAACGATCCATGATACTTTCTCATGGCGGGTCATTCAGTATACATTCTCCAATGTATACCCATGTGTCAACTTGATATCTCTATATCCATGACTTGTGAGATCAAGTCATCGAGTTGACCTACATGCTAGTCTCGTTGCATTAACATTGTCCCTGAATGTTAATACTCGACTAGAAATAATTAAGAGTAGTGTTCCCTATATCGTCTCACTATCGGTTCAACTAACCGATTGATATAGGTAAGAACGCTCTACTCAAGGACGCAATTATACTTAATTATTTGGCACCAATACAAGTAAGTATAATAACCAAAACAAATGCCTTTATTTATATACAAGAATATGATACAATGAGTCCATACAACAATCATCAAATGATTGGTTCTAGGGCTCTAACTAACAATCTCCCACTAGCACTAGTGCCAATCAGTGTAAGCTCTAAGCCCCAATGACCTAGTGTGACCATCATGCTTTCTCTGTGCCAAAGTCTTAGTCAAGGGATCTGCGATGTTAGCCTCTGTAGGTACTCTGCAAATCTTCACATCCCCTCTCTCGATAATCTCTCGAATGAGATGGAAGCGTCGTAGTATGTGTTTGGTCCGCTGGTGTGAGTGAGTTTCCTTAGCCTGCACAATTGTTTCATTGTTGTCACAATAGAGCTCAATAGGGTCAGCGATGCTAGGAACCACCTCAAGTTCAGTGATGAACTTGTGGATCCAAACTGCCTCCTTTGCTGCTTCTGATGCAACAATATACTCGGCCTCTGTCATAGAATCAGCGACTGTGTCCTAGTTCGAACTCTTCCAGCTCACAGCACCACCATTTATGCAAAACACGAACCCTGACTGCGATCGATAATCATCCTAGTCAGTCTGGAAGCTGGCATCACTGTAACCCTTTACAGTTAGCTCATCATCGCCTCCATATATCAAGAAATATTCTTTAGTCCTTCTTAAGTACTTAAGAATATTCTTGACTGCTATCGAGTGACTTTCACCTGGATCTGAATTGTATCTGCTCGTCATGCTCAAAGTATACGAGACGTCAGGACGAGTACATAGCATGGCGTACATGATAGATCCTATGGCTGAAGCATAAGGGATCTGATCTATGCGGTCTCTCCCCTCTCTAGAAGAGGGACCTTGAGTATTCGAAAGACTCACGACATGTGACATCGGCAGAAATCCCTTCTTGGAGTTCTACACGGCAAACCGTAGGAGTACCTTGTCAATATATGTACTCTAACTTAGGCCAAGCAACATCTTTGATCTATCACTATAGATCTGTATGGCTAAAATGTGGGATGCTTCACCTAAGTCCTTCATTGAGAAACAAGTCCCTAGCCAAGTCTTGACAGATTGTAGCAAAAGGATGTCTTTCCCAATGAGTAGTATTGTCATCCACATACAATATAAGGAAGACAACTGTGCTCTCAACAACCTTCTTGTAGACACAAGGTTCATCTTCATTCTTGATGAAACTAAACTGTTTGATTGCATCATCGAATAGAAGATTCCAGCTCCGAGAAGCTTGCTTTAGTCCATATATGGACCTATGCAGCTTGCATACTCTGCTAGTATGCTGTGGATCTACAAAACCCTCAGGTTGTGTTATGTACACATCCTCGAGCAGGTTTCCATTCAGAAACGTGGTTTTGACATCCATCTGCCATATCTCATAGTCATGGTATGCTGCAATAGCAAGCATGATCTGAATGGATTTAAACATCGCTACTGGAGAAAATGTTTCATCATAGTCAATACCATGAATCTGCTTGAAACCTTTAGCTACCAAGCGACCCTTATAGATAAGTCCATCCATGTCAATCTTTCTCTTAAAGACCCACTTACACCCTATGGGTTTTACGCCCTCAGGTGGATCAACCAAAGTCCATACTTGGTTAGTGTACATGGATTCCATCTCGGATCTCATGGCCTCTAGCCATTTCTCGGAATCTGGTCTCATCACAGCTTCCTGATAGAAGGTGGGCTCATCCTCTATAAGCACAACGTCATCATGGTCAGACAAGAGAAAAGAGTATCTCTCAGGCTGACGACGTATCCTATCAGACCTGCGAAGAGGTAGGTCTACTTAATTGGTTGTTGTTCCTCAACTCCTTGTGGAACAACATCATCCACAACACTTTGTGGTTCCAGTTCAACTTCCATCGAGGCTTCAGTGCTATGATCCACATCTTGAACTTCTTCAAGATCGAACATACTCCCACTAGTCTTTCTAGAAACAAAGGCCCTTTCTAGAAATACCCCAGTCTTAGCCACAACTACCTTGTGTTGACTGGGAATGTAGAAGTAATATATTTTAGTTTCCTTGGGATATCCGATAAAATAGCACTTGTCGGATTTGGGTCCCAGTTTGTCTGAGACTTGACGTCTAACGTAAGCCTCACAACCTCAAATCCTCATAAAAGACACCTGGGCCTCTCTCCCAGTCCATATCCTAAATGGTGTCTTTATTACAGTCTTAGATGGAACTCGATTGAGAATGAAGGTTGCTGTGTCTAGAGCATAGCTCCAAAGGAATGTAGGAAGATCTGTGTGACTCATCATAGACCATACCATATCTAATAGGGTACGATTCCTCCTTTCAGATATATCATTCCACTGTGGTATTCCAGGAGGAGTGAGTTGGGATAGAATCCCACACTCAGCTAGATGGTCACGAAACTCATGGCTAAGGTATTCTCCACCTCGATCTGATCGAAGTATCTTAATACTTTTGCCAAGCTGGTTTTGTACTTCATTCTTGAATTCTTTGAACTTTTCAAAGGATTCTGACTTATGTGTCATCAGGTACATATAACCATATCTACTGAAGTCATCAGTAAATGTAATGAAGTACCTATAACCACCTCTAGCAGTGACATTGAAAGGGCCACATACATCACTATGTATAAGACCTAACAAGTCAGTCGCTCTCTCATTGTGTCCACTAAAGGGAGTCTTGGTCATCTTGCCAAGAAGGCATGACTCGCATGTCTCATATGATTCAAAATCAAATGAGTCCAGCAAACCATCTTTATGGAGCTGGGATAAGCGTTTGTCATTTATATGACCTAAGCGACAGTGCCAGAGATAGGTTGGGTTCATGTCATTTGACTTGAACTTCTTGGTACTTATGTTATAGATAGGGCTCTCAAGGTCTAGAATATAGAGTCCGTTCATCAGAGGTGCACTACAATAGAACATTTCATTTAAATAAACTGAACAACATTTGTTGTTTATAAAAAATGAAAAACCTTTCTTGTCCAAACAAGAAACTGAAATTATGTTCTTAGTTAACGCAGGCACATAACAATAATCATCAAACTCTAGTACAAGCCGAGAGGGCAGAGATAGAAAATAAGTCCCTACAGCAACAGCAGCAACCCGTGCTCCATTGCCTACTCGTAGGTCCACCTCGCCATTCGTCAATGCCCTGCTATTTCTCAGCACCTGCACATTAGTACAAATGTGAGAAGCACATCCGATATCTAATACCCATGATGAAAAAATAGATAGATTGACTTCTATAACATATATACCTGAAGTGGAATTCTCACTTCTCTTCTTCTTAAGATCTTCCAAGTAGACTTTGCAGTTCCTCTTCTAGTGCCCGGTCTGACCGTAGTGGAAGCAGGTAGCATCCTTGGCATCCCTTCCTTTAGGCTTCAGTGCTTTGCCTTTTCCCTTGGCTTGGACTTTCCCTTTCCTTTAGGCTTGCCCTTGTCCTTGTGTTTCTGAACCATCAGAATAGAGTTGGGCTTAACCTTCTTAAGGTTGAGCTCAGCAGTCCGTAACATACTAAGCAGTTCGGGCAGTGGCTTGTCAATTTCGTTCATGTTGTAGTTCATGACAAACTGACTGTAGCTCTCTGGCAAAGACTGCAAGATCAGGTCAGTGGCCAGCTCTTGGCCAAGTGGGAATCCCAACCTCTGTAGATTCTCTATGTACCCAATCATCTTGAGTATATATGGACCTACGAGAGCCCCATCTGACATCTTGCACTGAAATAGTGCCCTTGAGATCTCAAATCTCTCGTGTCGCGCTTGTCCTTGATATAGTTGACGAAGATGTTCAACCATATCATAAGCACCCATTAACTCATGTTGCTTCTGAAGCTCAGAGTTCATGGTCGCGAGCATTAGACATGATACATCTAATGTGTCATCTTGATGCTTCATGAAAGCATCTTTGTCTGCTCGCGTGGCATTGGCAGGAGGAGCCTCCAGAATGGGCTGCTCTAGAACGTACAGTTTACGTTCTTGGGTGAGAACTATTCTCAGATTCCTATACCAGTCCAGGAAATTTGCTCCATTGAGCTTGTCCATGTCAAGGACAGAACGCATAGAGAAGGGGTCCGTGTTTGACGTCATGACAATCTACAACAGAAAAATGCAGAAAAATAAATAAATATCATATTCTATTAATCATTTAATTAGGCCTTTAACTAAATGATGCTCCCACTGAATTCTATAATTCATGTGGGACAAGATCCACATCATACTATGCCCTGAGTTAGCTTTGGCTAAATCGCCCAAGACTTAGTATGATCGGTAGGTAACTAATTACCGATTACATCTCTATGCAACTCTTGTTTTTAGGATCAAGATCCGTATTTATATTAAAACTCGAGTTAGCTTTGGCTAATATGCCCAAGAGTTAATATAAACGTGATTTTGTCCTATCTTCCAACTATTGGATAAATGCCTACAATTAAACTTGATTTAACTAGTTATACTCAATCTAATTGAGTTTTACTCACCCATGCGTTGATAGGCGGGACCAAGATTGTCCCTCCGTACCCTACCAAGATAATTTGTGTTTCTCTCCTTTGGCAGATTCAACAATAACATGTGATCAAGGTAGTGATAGGTATCATGGCATGGTAGGCATTTTAGAGTCGACGCGATTTAGATCTAATCTAATCGATGATGTGCGCGATTTAGATCTAATCTAATCGTTAAGGGTGCATCTTGTACACGATTTAGATCTAATCTAACCGTTAAGGCACTAATTAAGTACTTAATCTAGCATGCATCATATATACACACACAAGCAATTAATTAAATATTTTATGATTAGTCATGGCCCTACTACGATCTTCTCAAGCCAATGAGAAGATCGGATGGTCAACCTAAGGTCAACAGCTTCTCAAGCTCCTTCCTTTGACCACCTTGTGTTGCTCGCGCCATCCTCGTAACTCCGTCTCGATCGTGGACATTCTACCGCTCCAATTTTGTACATTACAATGGTGAAACTTGAGTTACATTCGAGTCTAAACTAATTTACATCAAGAATTAATAGAGAAAATGTAACGACCCGCCTTCTACTGACTTGTCTGTGAGGCCGATCGCTACATTATGCTGTGCTAAATTACTATTACGGAAATTTAGATTGATTAAAATTTTACTAAACTGATTATTGTAAAATCTGAACTTAATATTCTAGGTGTACCTAGGAGTTGTACACATGCTAGGGAAGATAATCTATGTCTCTCGGATGTCCTGCTAGCTGTAATCAGGCATTTCAATCGATCCATGAATCGATTGGGCTGTCGGATCGATCCAGTGATCGATCCAGCTTGATACCGACACGGAGAAAAACTCTGGATCGGTCGGCTATCCAGTGGCTCACTGATCGTTCGGCTGACCGATCAGTGAGCTTCTGTACTCTCTGTTTGCATCTGGATCGGTCAGCTGACCGATCCATAAGAGGCGCTAACTCTCTGTTCGCGACTGGATCGGTCAGCTGACCGATCCAGTGGCTCAACCCAATTCTGATCGATCTATAGATCGATCTGGGTTTCTGATTTCGAACTAGAACCCTTGATTTCAGCACTGTTTCGTGGCTCAATCACATTACATGTTCTAGGATGGCTAGGAAACACTCTAACAACCACAACTAACATTCTAACATCATAAAGAACAATGTTCTAAGCATAATAGAGTGCATGGTTAACTAATTCATAGCGATCAACATACTAAAGTGCAAATTGCTAAAACACTAAAAAGTACTAATGTTTAAACAAAGCTTGCTAGAGTTCCCTAAGATCTTCTTTCCAAGTTCCTGCCCACACACATCTTCGTAGCATTGTCCTCCAGCCTCCGCTAGTCCATCTTTCCTTTACCTTTATCTATAGTATAAGGAAAAAGAAAGTGTATATAAGCTTTCGCTTAGTAAGAAACCATCTACCTCACTAAAACATGCATTCGATGCAATATGCTTTTAAAACATGCTGTTTGAAAGTGCACTGATTAGACTGAAACATGGCATGTTATCATACATAGAAATCAAAGCTAGTCATGGCATACTATCATCTAAACATGTGTAATAAAAGCTGAACATGAACACCAAAGCATGGCATACAAAGCTAACCATAACTATCATGTGTAACAACAAGGAAAATGGAGCTGAACATGAATTAAGCTAGTCTGGAACTGAATTCAAACTCAACTAGCATAACTGATCTTTGTGAGTTTTGAAAAACTATAATATAATAGATTAAAATACATAATCATACTAGTAATGGGCCCGGTAACTGTACATGCTATGCGCGCATCCTCAACTAAACCCGGGGTTACAAATCCCGAATTTAGCAAGGTTTACTAGGTTATCTAAACCTAGGGACCGACTATGGGAGCCCAGCCCAATGAATATCTAATCCTGTACAGTGCCACTACTGAAAATAAAATACTGAATCATAGCTAATTAATTTACCTTGCTTCTACTAGGTTATCTGAACCTAGAGGCGACTGTGGGTGCCCACCCATTGGACCGTAGTCCCATATATGCTGTGGAAAGGCTAACTAAACTATTTAAATGCTTCTATTGCATTTACTGAGCTATTAAAATGCCTAAGTTGCATTTTTCTGTGCTAAATAATTTAATCGAACACTTAGTATATATGCACTAATTCGCGTCCTTGTGCCGAAAGTGTACATATTACTAAACTAAAACATGGAATTCACACGGAAGCTACTTATACTGCAGGTGAGGGGTTTCTTACCTCCTATTCGTAATTTCTTACAATTCTAATCACGAGATTTTCTGGAGGAGACGATCCTTTCGACGATCTTCTCGCGTCTAAGCGTTCCTCTCGCGAAGGGGAACGCCCTCGTGTCGAAGTCGTCGCCGGAAAGTGTCCTTGGCCGAACCTCAGCCTTCCTTGTGGTTGGCACCGAGAGAGGGAGAGGAGAAGTGGGCGGCGGAAAATTAGGTTGGGGTGGAGAAAGCTACGATCCAAGAAAAATAACTCTTCACCTAATTATTTCCTATTTATATTAAGTGATAATTCCGGCCCAACTCCAACTTAAATAAAATTGTTTCCCTTTCCTTTCAGCACGGCCCTGCTGGGTTCAACTGGTTACTAACATTATCCGTAAACCGTAGGTCTCGGGTTCAATTTCCGCTTAGGCCGTTTTCGTTTTCTATTTGTTTTTGCTACTTCCGTTACTCTAAAAATTCTGTAAAAATATCCAAAAATTCCAGAAAAATCATAGAATATTTCTAAAATAGTTTTGAGAATTTTCGGGCGTTACAATCCTCCATACCTTATAAAATGTTTATCCTCGAACTTAGAATAATTCTGGGTACTTCTGTCTCATGCTGGCTTCTGTCTCCCATGTTGCCTCTTCTGCTGTGAGACTGTGCCAAATGACTTAGACTAATGGTACTTCCTTTTTCCGTAATTTCTTAACTGCTTGGTCTATTATCTGAATAGGCCGACTGTCATAGCTGAGGTCTTCGCGGATCTGTACCGACTGGGGTCTGGGATATGCTTCTTCAGCATAGAGACATGAAATACATTGTGGACAGCTGACATTTCCTGGGGTAGCTCTAGCTCATATGCTACCTTGCCCACTCTTCTGCTGATAAGGTATGGTCCCACATATCGGGGACTTAGCTTGCCCTTCTTCCCAAAACGCATTACTCCCTTCATGGGAGCTACTCTAAGGAACACTGAATCCCCAACTGAAAACTCCAAAGGTCTGCATCATATATCAGCATAGCTTTTCTGGCGGCTTTGAGCTATCTCTATCCTCTGGTGGATCTACTGTATAGCTGCTGTGGTATCTGCCACTAGATCTGTCTGAAGTTCTACCTCTTTCTGTTCACCATTCTCATACCAGCGGATTGGAGATCTACACCTCCGCCCATAGAGAGCCTCATAAGGTGCCATACCGATAGTGGCCTGATAGCTGTTGTTGTATGCAAATTCTGCTAAACTCAGATATTTGCACCAACTTCCCTTGAAATCTAGGGCACATGCTCGGAGCATATCCTCGAGTACCTGATTTACTCGCTCCGTCTGTCCATCTGTCTGCGGATGGAAGGCTATGCTATCTGTACACACTCCCAGAAGTGTGACGTGAACCTGCTGTCTCTGTCTGAAATAATGGTTCGTGGGACTCCATGTAATCTAACGATCTCCTTGAGATACAACTGAGCTAGCTGTTCCATGGAGTAGGATATCCTGATAGCTAAGAAGTGGGCTGATTTAGTCAATCTGTCGACTATTACCCAGATGGTATCAAAACCATTCGTGGTTCTGGGTAATCCCACTATAAAATCCATAGAAATGTCTTCCCACTTCCATTCTGGTATCTGTATGGGCTGCAAAACTCCCCCTGGTCTCTGATGTTCTGCCTTAACCCTCTGAAAGGTTAGGCAGGTGCTGACATATCGAGCGACGTCTCTCTTCATTCCGGGCCACCAAAAACGCTTCCTCAAGTCCTGGTACATTTTAGTGGAGCCTGGATGCATCGCATAGGGAGTCTTGTGAGCCTTGTCTAAAATCTTCCTTCTGAGTTCCTCCTGATCTAGAACACATAATCTGTCGCCAAAATACAACACCCCGCTAGCTGACACTCTGAACTCTCCGCTCTCTGTTCCTGCTAATCCTTGCTTGACTTTATGAATTTCAGGATCCTATTCTTGAGCTGTCTGGATGTCACCAAGCAAGGTCGACTCTAAGGTCATAGTAGAGAGCTGTCCGACTATGAGTTCGAGACCGAAATCTGTGATCTCTTTCTGTAGGGGTGGTGATATGGCTGCTAGAGATAATATGGTAGCACTGGACTTCCTGCTAAGTGCATCTGCTACCCTATTGGCTTTCCCTGGGTGGTAGAGGATATCTATGTCGTAGTCTTTGACCAGTTCTAGCCATCTGCGCTGTCGCATATTCAGATCCTTCTGAGTGAAAAAGTACTTCAGACTCTGATGATCTGTATACACTCTGCACTGAGCTCCATACAAGTAATGTCTCCAAATCTTGAGAGCGAACACCACTGCTGCAAGCTCAAGGTCATGAGTAGGATAATTCTTCTCATAATCCTTAAGTTGTTAGGAGGCATAGGCGATCACCTTGCCATCTTGCATCAGCACTGCTCCTAGTCCCAACTTCGAGGCATCACTATATATGTCCATGCTATCTGCGTTCTCTGGTAGAGTCAGAATAGGTGCACTGGTCAATCTCCTTTTCAGCTCGCTGAAACTGTTCTCACAGTCCTCTGTCCACTGAAATTTTTTGTTCTTTCTGGTAAGAGCTGTAAGTGGGGAGGCTATCCTAGAGAAGTCCTCTACGAATTTCCTGTAGTAACCTGCTAATCCAAGAAAGCTTCTGATCTCACTGGCGTTCTTGGGTCTTTTCCAGTTGCTCACAGCTTCTATCTTACTGGGGTCTACCATGATACCATCCTTTGAGATGATGTGACCCAGGAAGGACACCTGATCTAGCCAAAATTCACATTTGGTGAACTTGGCGTACAGCTGATTCTGCTGAAGGGTCTGCAATACTGTTTTCAGGTGCTCTACGTGTTCTTCCTGAGTTCTGGAATAGATAAGGAAGTCATCGATGAACACGATAATGAACCTATCTAAATATTCTCTGAATACCCTGTTCATAAGGTCCATGAAAGTAGCTGGAGCATTTGTCACGCCAAAGGGCATGACTACGAACTCGTAATGTCCGTATCTAGTCCTGAATGTTGTCTTGGGTATGTCCCCTTCTTTAACCTTCACCTGATGATAACCTGATCTGAGGTCTATTTTAGAGAACACTGCTGCTCCCTTTAGCTGATCAAACAAGTCATCTATTCTGGGAAGAGGATACCTGTTCTTGATTGTGACTTGGTTCAGTGCCCGGTAGTCACAATAGCATGCTCCGTCTTTCTTCTTCACGAACAATACAGTGCTCCCATGGTGAGTGACTAGGACGGATGAAGCCCTTGTCAAGCACTCTACAGTTGCTCATGAAGTTCCTTCATTCTGCTGGAGCCATGCGGTAATGTGCTTTGGAGATAGGATTTGTACCGGAATGAGCTCTATCTCAAATTCGATCTCCCTGTGCTAGGCTCGTAACTCTTCAGGGAAGACTGCTGGTAGTCACATACGACTCGGACCTGCTAGCTGTTGGTCCTTGTCCGTGGTGCCGACTACGTGTGCTAAGAACCCGTACATCCCGAATCCATCAACCTCTGTGCCTTCATAGTGAGAGAAACTTCTTGGCCTTTCTCCCGGGTTCTCCGACGAATTGACTCCTGCTTCCGGTTGGAATATGACTTTCTATTTACGCACTCGATGGAGGCACCGTATTTGATCAAGAAGTCCATCCCGAAGATGACGTCGTAGTTGGTCATATTAATCACTATCGATCAAAAGAGCTCTTTATGCGCTATAGTGGCACTGCTCTGAGCCAGCGCGTAGACGCCATGATTTCTCCCGAGGGTAACGTCGTAAGGAATCGGCTACGAGTACCTCTGGAGTAACTTCTCGGCAAATGCCACGGATATGTATGAATGGGTTGCCCAGTGTCGAATAAGACAGTTGTACTTTCTTTGTAAAATACTAATCGACTGTAACAAGCGAGGCATTTCTGCGTCCTCTCGGTGAGTGAGTAGATCCTCGCATTGGTCGTGGCTGGAGGGCTTCTCTGGCCTGGCTGATATGTGGACCATCTAAAGTGGCTCGCATCGATGTAATCGAGTGGTGGCCTCCATCTTGAATCGGCCGTGGTGAGGAAGACGGTCTTGTTTGGACACTGCTTGGCCATATGCCCTTCCTGTCCGCATTCAAAGCATCCTCGTGTGCCCTTACGACAAACTCCAGGATGGAATTTCCCACAAGTAGCACACTTTGGATAACTGAGCTGCTTGGGTAACTCCCTGGTTTGCGCTTGTTGCTGGAGTTCCCTTTCCAATTAGAGCCATGGGAGCTATGGCCCTGCTGTTTCTGAGTGCCTGAGCCTCCTTGACCTTTAGCTTCTGAGAGGACTTGCTTCTGCTGCTTGATGCTATTCTGGTAATGCTCAGTGATTAGAGCACTGCTCACTAATTCTTCTGTGGTTTGTGGCCTATGAACGCCACCAGCCACGTTCATTGCTATTTCCGGCCTCAGCATCTTGAGCATCAACCGGATTCGTTCCCTTTCTGTGCTGACTAATTCAGGGCATAGACGAGCCAACCTGTTGAATTTCTTCACGGCTTCCTCAACTGATAGGTTGCCCTGACGAAACTCAGTGAACTCGTCGTAGTGACGGTTGGTGACCCGCATGTGAAAGAACTCCTCAAAGAATTCCTTCTTGAAGTCAGCCCATGTCATCTGGTTCACTGGGCGCCTCACTCTGATCCTCTACCACCACATACGTGCATCTCCTGTCAGACAGAAGGAGGCGCACTTCACCTTCTCATGTTCTGGCCAGTCCAGAAGCTCCATCGTACTTTCTAGTGTTTTGAACCATGCCTGAGCATCCCATGGTTCATTCGCCAAGAAATTCTCGGCTTGACTCTCCGCCATTGGATCGATAGGCTTCTCTCTGCGTTCACGCTCTGGGGCTACTGGTGCCGTAGACTGGACTACTGGTGTCGCTAAGTTAGGCTCCGGGGTGATAGTGGGAGTGTTCTGTGAGTAGCCTTTAAGGTGGCTATTTCTGTTGCTCTGCTGAATCGAGCCACTAGTCGAGTGGGAGGCCGCCTCATCTTTGGCTCATGGTGGTGCCCTTCTGGGCGTCCTCGTGCCATTTCTAAAGACATGCAGGACATACATGACTAACACAAGCATAATAGAAACTATTGTTATCATGTTAACTACTATCATAAACAAGCATGCTTTAGTTATCTATAACGGAAAAGCAATAAACATACAAAGTGAGAGGTATTCTTACTTGGAAGCTGTACAATGCTGATGTGTGTGTAGGAAGTATGGAACACGGCTCGATACCCAACGACCCGCCTTCTACTGATTAGTCTGTGAGGCCGATCGCTACATTATGCTGTGCTAAATTACTATTGCGGAAATCTAGATTGATTAAAATTTTACTAAACTGATTACTGTAAAATCTGAACTTAATATTCTAGGTGTACCTAGGAGTTGTACACATGCTAGGGAAGATAATCTATGCCTCTCGAATGTCCTGCTAGTTGTAATCAGGCATTTCAATCGATCCATGAATCGATTGGGCTGTCGGATCGATCCAGTGATCGATCCAGCACGGAGAAAAACTCTGGATCGGTCGGCTGACCGATCCATAAGCTATATTGCCTCTGTATGCGGCTGGATCGGTCTACCGACCGATCTAGGAGTACACTGATCGGTCGGTAGACCGATCCAGTGGCTCACTGATCGGTCGGCTGACCGATCAGTGAGCTTCTGTACTCTCTGTTCGCATATGGATCGGTCAGCTGACCGATCCATAATAGACGCTAACTCTTTGTTCACGACTGGATCGGTCAGCTGACCGATCCAGTGGCACAACCCAATTCTGATTGATCTGTAGATTGGTCTGGGTTTCTGATTTCGAACCAGAACCCCTGATTTAAGCACTGTTTCGTGCCTCAATCACATTACATGTTCTAGGATGGCTAGGAAACACTCTAACAACCACAACTAACATTCTAACATCATAAAGAACAATGTTCTAAGCATATTAGAGTACATGGTTAACTAATTCATAGCGATCAACATACTAAAGTGCAAATTGCTAAAACACTAAAAAGTACTAATGTTTAAACAAAGCTTGCTAGAGTTCCCTAAGATCTTCTTTCCAAGTTCCTGCCCACACACATCTTCGTAACATTGTCCTCTAGCCTCCGCTAGTCCATCTTTCCTTTACTTTTATCTGCAGTATAAGGAAAAGAAAGTATCTATAAGCTTTCGCTTAGTAAGAAACCATCTACCTCACTAAAACATGCATTCGATGCAATATGCTTTTAAAACATGCTGTTTGAAAGTGCACTGATTAGACTGAAACATGGCATGTTATCATACATAGAAATCAAATCTAGTCATGGCATACTATCATCTAAACATTTGTAATAAAAGCTGAACATGAACACCAAAGCATGGCATACAAAGCTAACCATAACTATCATGTGTAACAACAAGGAAAACGGAGCTGAACATGAATTAAGCTAGTCTGGAACTGAATTCAAACTCAACTAGCATAACTGATATTTGTGAGTTTTGAAAAACTATAATATAATAGATTAAAATACATAATCATACTGGTAATGGGCCCGACAACTGTACATACTATGCGCGCATCCTCAACTAAACCCGGGGTTGCAAATCCCGAATTTAGCAAGGTTTACTAGGTTATCTAAACCTAGGGACCGACTATGGGAGCCCAGCCCAATGGATATCTAATCCTGTACAGTGTCACTACTGAAAATAAAATACTGAATCATAGCTAATTAATTTACCTTGCTTCTACTAGGTTATATGAACCTAGAGGCGATTGTGGGTGCCCACTCATTGGACCGTAGTCCCATATATGCTGTGGCAAGGCTAACTAAACTATTTAAATGCTTCTATTGCATTTACTGAGCTATTAAAATGCCTAAGTTGTATTTTTCTGTGCTAAATAATTTAATCGAACACTTAGTATGCACTAATTCGCATCCTTGTGCCGAAAGTCTACATATTACTAAACTAAAACATGGAATTCACACAGAAGCTACTTATACTGCAGGTGAGGGGTTTCTTACCTCCTATTCATAATTTCTTACGATTTTAATCGCGAGATTTTCCGGAGGAGACGATCCTTTCGACGATCTTCTCGCGTCTAAGCGTTCCTCTCGCGAAGGGGAACGTCCTCGTGTCGAAGTCATCGCCGGAAAGTGTCCTTGGCCGAACCTCAGCCTTCCTTGTGGTTGGCGCCGAGAGAGGGAGAGGAGAAGTGGGCGGCGGAATTAGGTTGGGGTGGAGAAAGCTACGATCCAAGAAAAATAAATCTTCACCTAATTATTTCCTATTTATATTAAGTGAAAATTCCGGCCCAACTCCAACTTAAATAAAATTGTTTTCCTTTCCTTTCAGCACGGCCCTGCTGGGTTCAACTGGTTACTAACATTATCCGTAAACCGTAGGTCTCGGTTCAATTCCCGCTTAGGCCGTTTTCGTTTTCTATTTGTTTTTGCTACTTCCGTTACTCTAAAAATTCTGTAAAAATATCCTAAAATTCCAGAAAAATCATAGAATATTTCTAAAATAGTTTTGAGAATTTTCGGGCATTACAGAAAAGCACGACGCGCAGGCCGTGAATCAAGTACAACACACGCAAACACACAAAATGGCACGCAGGCCATAGTATGAATTACAACACATTCTTTCCAATCAAATTGGGTCTTTTGGGCCATGACTATCATAAAATAACACATAATTCTAAATTATGTAATTTTTATTATTTTCTATAATTTTTACTACTATTTTTATAATTTTTATGAGTAAAAAATTTCTGGCGGTCCCGTTTAGCAGTTTTCAGGCGCAATCGTGGAACGAAGCCCCTTGCGGGGTCAGGGGAAGTACCCCTACCCACGATATAACCATCGCGAGTGTCCCTAAGCGATCCTATAGTGCCTTAGTCCGCTGTCCCAAAATGATTTGGGGCGAAACCTTACCGTTTTGGAAAAATCTTCTAGGTAGTCGAAGTCTACAAGTGTCTAAACACTTGTGCTTCGCTTCAACGAGAAAAATACCCATAAAAACCATAAAATCATAAAATTACAGAAAGGTACAGAACTTAATTTTTGTCATAAAACAAAAAACTAAACTCGTACACGCTTCGCACGTGGCTCTAATACCACTGTTGGATTTTTCGGGCCGCAAAAACCGCTTTTTGTGTTGCGAAAACCCTGAAACCCCAGCCACCGGATCCGTGTGAAGATTAAAATTTTGAAAAACATTACGAGTACGAGTTTCTTACACTAGTTCTAAACTAGATCTACAAGGAGAAAGAATTTACCCTTGATGTGAAGGCCTTCTCAATCCCGTTCGTCCTCGGTTCGCCGGATCTCGAAAGTGTCAAAGTAGACACTTCTCTATGTGTATCCACACAAGAAAGAGATGGAGAAGAACCTCTAAGGATGTGCTAGCAACCTTAGAGATCAGTAATGGAGGAGATGGAGAGCAAGAAGAAAATTAGAGAGGAAGAAGATGATGGAGTTACTCACATCCCTCCGCATAATTTGTTACATACCCAGTAATCACCTTTATAGTCCACCCAGTTACGGGTGACGTTTGACGAAGCCAAAGTACGTAACTCCTTATGTAGGGAACCATGGTGACTTCAGTCCAAGGACTAGTAGTCATACTAATAGCCACATGAGAAAGTATATGACACTCATATAACGATCCATGATACTTTCTCATGGCGGGTCATTCAGTATACATTCTCCAATGTATACCCATGTGTCAACTTGATATCTCTATATCCATGACTTGTGAGATCAAGTCATCGAGTTGACCTACATGCTAGTCTCGTTGTATTAACATTGTCCCTGAATGTTAATACCCGACTAGGAATAATTAAGAGTAGTGTTCCCTATATCATCTCACTATCGGTTCAACTAACCGATTGATATAGGTAAGAACGGTCTACTCAAGGACACTATTATACTTAATTATTTGGCACCAATACAAGTAAGTATAATAACCAAAACAAATGCCTTTATTTATATACAATAATATGATACAATGAGTTCATACAACAATCATCAAATGATTGGCTCTAGGGCTCTAACTAACATTTTTTCAAAAATTTGGAGGGAAAAAAATGAATGGCGTAAGGTTTTATTTTTACCAAAAACGAACAAAAAAGCGAGAAAAAAAATGCTCGAACGGTAGTTATACCAATTCAGAGTAACCCCGCTCTAATACCAATTGTAGGTTCAAAAACACTCGAGGGGGGGGGGGTTGAATAGCAGTCGTGGCTTTCACGTTCGTTTTAAAACTATCGAGTAAATACAGAGTGAAAATAAAGGAACAATTGCAAACTCGAACACTAAGATTTACTTGGTTTTGAGCCTGTGGCAACTCCTACTCCAAGGCCCACACTCGTTGAGTGTTTACTTTGGATAATCACTATCAATTCACAATTTTACAATTTAGAATATAGAAATTAAGTGCAGCAAGATATACCAATGACTAACATAGTAAATTCGAAGCTTCGGGTCATCGGAGTCTTGTTACAGTTTGTCAGATCATCCTTTGAGCAGTGTAGAGTTGAAAGAATGCTTGATTCTAGTTCTTGCCTTGCTGCTACTCAAGACAGACTTATATCAGCCTATTGAGGGTGCCTCCCATCTCCTTGGGAGGCGCCTCAAGCCCGCCGGATCCACAGCGTGGATAAGCTCCGCTTCGCCCACAGCCTATCCGGCCGAGGGCTCCTCCAAGCCCATGGAGGGCGCCTCCAACCCCGCGTCCAGGGCACCTCCAAGCTCTATGAAGGGCACATCCTGCTCTGCTGCGTGGAGCCTTTGAGTAGTACACCCAAGGCGCCTCCAAGCTCCAAGGAGGGCGCCTCGGGTATTGTTCATCCGAGGCTTTTTCACTCCCTGCAAAATGTGTTAGTCCAAAATACAAAACATATAATCCAAAATAGAGTTTAGCACAATAATATAAGAAATAATAAGTCATTTAGAGAGTCTCTGGATTGTCTGATTCAGACTTCGAATTTCCATCTGGAAATCCTAGGTCGAACCGATGCCAACTATTCCCTCAGCGGGGAGCGTGTCCTCACCTACTCCACTCAGGAGAGTTTACCTGTTGCCAGTCTAGTCCTCCATATTGACTGGACTTTTGCTTAGCACCCGAGGCTTCCGGTCTTCATGCTGGACGTCCGCTCCACGACCCGCCCAGACTTCCACCCGGTCCGCGACCACCAGGATTTCAACCTAAAGTCCCCGACTCTAGGATTTTTACCCAAAGCACTCGATCTGCCAAGACTTTTCGCCAAGGGATACTATAGGATCGAAAAGAATTTAGATATCTCCACAATGACATGATATTGTCCACTTTGGGCCTAAGCCCTCATGGTTTTGCTCTTGGGCTCTACCCAAAAGGCCTCATGTCAATGGAGATATCTTTTTCTTATAAACCCATGATCTTTTCCATGTGTTTTCAATATGGGACTATGTTTGCAACCTTGCAACCCCAACAATCCCCCCCTCAAACAAAGGACCATGGGCTTCCCACGTCCGATCCTCGACCCACCAGGTCTTCCTGCCCCTCGGTCTACTCGACCTACTAGGACTTCCTGCCCCTCGGTCTACCCGACCTACTAGGACTTCCTTGCCTAGCCGCAACTAGGACTTCCTGCCCCTCGGTCCACCCGACCTACTAGGACTTCCTGCCTGGTGTCTGGTCCTCTTGATCCAAACATAGGAGCCCCCACTTTCTTTGTTCGAGGTCAATATTGTACTCACATGGTTCAATCAGACCATAGCTCTTGTGCACAGTCAGTGGTTAAACCTTCTGGCAGTCCGGGCTCTGATACCAATTGTAGGATCGAAAAGAATTTAGATATCTCCACAATGACATGATATTGTCCACTTTGGGCCTAAGCCCTCATGGTTTTGCTCTTGGGCTCTACCCAAAAGGCCTCATGTCAATGGAGATATCTTTTTCTTATAAACCCATGATCTTTTCCATGTGTTTTCAATATGGGACTATGTTTGCAACCTTGCAACCCCAACAGATACAACCCCCTAAGACCTAGGGTTATCACCCCTAGGGATTTCCACCTGCCTAACGGCAGTTAGGACTTTTTTTCACCTAGGTTTACAACCCCTAGCACTTAGGGTTACCACCCCCTAGGGTTTCTACCTGCCTAACCGCAGGTAGGACTTTTCTTCGCCTAGGGTTACCACCCCAAGGATTTTCCACCTGCTTAGAATCCGTAGGACTTTTATCTAAGACAACTTAGGACTTTCCTGCGAGCTCAATCAAACTTGTTTGATCATAAGACAACTTAATTTTGGTCCCTTTGACATAATCTAAACTCAGGTTCGATTGTCTGGTGCTCCCTGCACCAACACCTTCACCTATCGACGTATGCCATTTGGACTTTGTAATGGGCCAGCTATATTTCAAAGGTGCATGATGGAAATTTTTTCAGATCTGATAGAGAAAATTATGGAAGTATTTATGGATGATTTATCAGTTTATGGAAATGACTTCAACACTTGTCTACTAAATCTTTCTACGGTTCTTCAATGGTACGAAGATGTAAAGTTGGTGTTAAATTGGGAAAAATGCCACTTCATGGTAAAAGAAGGGATTGTTTTAGGACACAAGATATTAGAACATGGGATTAAGATGGATCAGGCCAAGGTAGAAGTAATAGAGAAGTTACCCCCACCAATTAATGTAAAAGGAGTAAGGACTTTCTTGGGGCATACTGGATTCTATAGGCATTTTACCAAGGATTTCTCAAAAATATCTAAGCCACTAACTAATTTACTAATTAAGGATGTTGAATTCTATTTTGATGATGATTGTATAGAGGCATTCAAAAAGATTAAAAGTGCCCTTACTTCAACTCCAATAATCCAAGCCCCATATTGGGAGCTCCCATTTGAAATTATGTGTGACGCTAGTGATTTTGCTGTAGGAGCAGTACTGGGGCAAAGAAAGAATAAGATTTTATATACAATCCACTATGCAAGTAAGACACTGGATGCAGCCCAAGTAAACTATTCCACTATAGAAAAAGAATTTCTAGCAGTAGTCTTTGCGTTTGACAAGTTCAGATCCTACCTAGTGGGCTTGAAAGTGATAGTATATACTGATCATGCTGCCATTCGATACTTACTGGGCAAGAAAGATGCCAAATCACAGCTTATTAGGTGGGTCTTACTTCTTCAAGAATTCAATTTAGAGATGAGAGACAAGAAAGGGGCAGATCATTTATCTCGAGTGTGGCAAAATGGAAAAAAGGATGGAGGATTTGAGGCACCTATTGATGACATTTTTTCGGACGAACATCTTTTGGCATTAGCATGTGTAAAGACGCCTTTGTAATAACCCAAATTTCCTCATTTAGAGCCCTAAAAGTAATTTAAAATTATTTTAAAATGCCTTAGAAATATTCTATAGATTTTTAGAAATTTTTAGAGTATTTTTATGTAATTTTTAGAGGTCGTTTGGTATTTTTACTAAACGAAAGAAGTTTCAAAAAAAGAAAAATGTCCAAGCCGAGATTCGAACCCACGACCTCCGGCCGAGCCAACTCTTAAGCGGATCCGGTTGACCAAGTGTGCAAGCGGACGTAACTGATCAAATAAAGGACAAATTGTATTTAGGTAGTAGTTGGCTAATAGAATACATAGTTATAAAAGGGAACATAGGTAATTGTTGTGCCCTAAAACCTTTCCTTCTCCCTTCTTCCTCTTTTGCGTGTGCTGATTCTGCCCGAGCGAAGAAAAAAAATGAAGCCCTAGCTTCGTCTCCGGTGGTCGGTGAGCACCCTTCTCCGTGAGGTCTTCACACCACCGTGATCCTTTTGTCGAGGATGTAACGCCCGCCCTCCCTGCTAACCCTAAGGGACGGGGCTACGATACTCTATGTGCATATTACAGCGGAAGACTTAAAATAATTTTCTTAGTTTGATAAAACTTTTCTTTTGTTTTCAAATCCGAACTACACTAATATGGTTTCCATAACATGATAACAAGATAAATAGAAACATAACATCAAGTTACCCATATAGTACTACAATTTACGAAACCAAAGTGTAATTCTTAAAAGTTCTTAAAGCAGGTTCTTATTTGGTTGCCTAGCCACCGCCACACACATCTCCTTGCCTCTCCTGCTGCTCCTTTAGCTCATCCAGCTTTTTCCTTTATCTGTGGTACAAGGAAAGTAAGCTATGAGCACTCATGACTCAGTAAGTTCCTTTCCTACTCACTAAAACCGAAAATCATCACATAATCAAAGAATATCTCAACATAACATGATCTCAACTAGTCATGACATAACACATCATACTCTTTAAGCATATCATGCAACATAACAATATCATAACTAGTCATGGCATATCATCTCTTAGAGCATAGCATGATACATAACATAATCATATCTAATCATGGCATATCATAGCATCATCATAAGGTAGCATGGCATATCAAGCTCTTAAAGCATAACATGAAACATAACATAATCATATCTAATCATGGCATATCATAAATCATAGCATCATCACAACATGATCATAAGGTATATGCAATATGATTTTGAAAACATGTATCCGAAAAACATGTGTATGTCTCATGATCTTTAAAACCATTTCTTCTTACATATATACTTGAACATAATCTCAACATAAAGGGGATCCCGGCTATGTACCACATACATACATAATGCGCGCATCCTAAGTAGACCCAAGGTAGCTAGTCTTGAACCTACAAGGAAACTAGGCCCGTAGCTCGACCTAGGGGCACGTAAGGAGCCCACCCTTTACTAGGTTCGTAATTCGACCTAGGGGCACGTAAGGAGCCCACCCTTTTGGTACAAGCCACATAAAGTAAAGTACATGTCATACTTATACATATCATACATCATAAAAGCATGCATCACTTAGGCACACATCATATCATAAAAGTATGCATCACTTAGGCATACATCATATCATAAAGGTATGCATCGCTTAGGCATACATCATAGAAAAGTATGCATCACTTAGGCATACATCATGTCATAAGGGTATGCATCACTTAGGCATACATCATATAAAAGAATGCATTACTTGGGCATAGGTTGTAAAAACATGTATATCTTAAGCATAGAGCATATCATCAAGCATGCATAATTTCACCACATAACATATCATGTAAGCATGCATATTTTAAGCACATAGCATATCATCAAAGCATGCATATTTCTATCCACATAGCATATCATAAAAGCATGCATAATTTAAGCACATATCATATCATGGAAAGTATAAATCACAAGCATACATGTTTAAGCATAAGGGGTGTATCATGTGATTATACTATTATAAGAAACATGGTAACATAGTTAACTTGGGTTCTAAGCTTCCTAATCCTTTGGGTTCTTATCATGGCCGAACCCCTTAGATCTCATTTTAGATGAAAAAACAACCTCCAAGCGTGTGGAACCTAAATTATCATCACATCAATTTCATAGGAAGCATTATAAGCATGATTAACTTGGTTTCTAAGTTCTCCAAGTCCCTAAACTTCATGTGGCCGAACCCTATCAGTATATAAACAAGGTCCCAAATGTCATGAAAGCATGGAAACCTTAAACCATATTTATAGCATTTTTTTTCCAAGTAACATAGTAAGCATATTGAACTAGTTCCTAAGTCCTTCAAGCCCTTAACATATGTCATGGTCAAACTTTTAACAAGTGTTCATTAGGGCTAAAAACAAACATACAAGCATGTGAACTTGAACTAACATTATGTATAAATTCATAACAAGACATTATACAATATGTATGGCCGAAACTTACCCTAGCTTCAATTAGGTCATTAAACAACATATAGCATGGGAACTTTGTCTTTCTACTTATCATATTCCATGTAAAGTGACATAAGCATATTTAATTTTTGTTTTAGGGTTTCTAGGGCATCTATCCCTTCATGGCCGAAACATACAATGGTCCATTTAGGTCATGGAAAAATTATACAAGCATGTGACACAACCAACACATTATCATATTTCCATAAGAAGCATTTTTAACACATTTGGTTTCATTTCTAAGGCCTCTAGGTCCTTTAAACCCTACTTGGACGAGACTTATCAGTGTATAAACTTGCTTCAAATAGCCTAAAAGCATAAGAAGTCATACAAGTTTCATAGCATGTATAAAGACAAGTATAATAGACATACATGTGAATTGTGTCTTAGGCTTTCTAGGTTTCTTTCCCTTTTTCTTTTATTTTTCCTCATGGCCGAAACTTACCAATTTATAAACTAGGTTTTAGATGGATTAAAACATGAAATACCTAAGTAAGTTTCATGGAAAAAATTACTAAGAACATCATATACAAAGTTGGTTCATAAACAAGCTAGAACCCTTGTGATCTTACATGTCATATATCATGTAACTAATTTTCTATACTCCAATTAAACATGAGAGCATTAAACAACTTTCATATCATAATATCACAGAGGTCTTGAGCATATTATAATTTTGTTTAATATTTTCTAACTATCCATCTTATCATGACCGAAAATCTACAATAAAAGTTCATGAATTTCTAGCAATGTTCAACATGAAATTCCTCAAGAGAACTCTATATTCTATCATACAAACATGGTTACTTAAATTTAAAGGTCTTCCTAACCCTAAGTCCTTTTCTTGGCTGAAGCATATAGGTGGTTTTCTTTTAGTTCCAAGTAACTTTCAAGCAGGAAAACCAATAGAAGACCCTTAGTAGTTCATGGAAGGAATTTTGTACTAGTTTAGTTAAACAATATTTTTCCTAACCTCTTTAAAATATTTTTGGCCGAAATTTTAGGGTTAGATACTCCTCTGACCAAGCATAATTTATGTATAAAAACATGAATAAAATTCTTCCTACATAGCATAAAAAAATATCATGAAATAAGGACTTGTTTAAACCTTCCTAGATTTGAAAACCCTTTCTTTAGCCGAATTTTTCTTAAATTCTTTGCTAGGTTTTCTAATCCTCATAAAATCCGAAAATCACATAAAAAGCCTTGTACCACAGGTGAGGGGAAGCTTACATCCTTTTCGCTTGTGGATCTAAGGTATGGTGATGGAAGAAGTAACCTCTTCTTCTAGTTCCCTTTCCTTGATTCCCTTGCTAAGTCCTCCTTGTATCTTAGGCTTTCTTAGGAGAAAACCTTGGCTTTGGGGCCGAAGGTGGAGGAGAGGGTGTTGGTGTTCTCGGTGAGGGAGAGGGAGGATGAGAAAATGAGAGAAAAATAAACTTCTCTTTTCTTGCTCCCTTTTATGTTAAGGGGGAAGAGGTAGCAAGATTGATTTTTGCTTTCCTTCTCCCTTAACCCATTTTCTATTTTTCTTTCATTTATTTTATTTTATAATTTATTCTCACCATTCATGATGAAATAAGGGGGAATGAATCCCCTTAATTCCTCTTTAAATTTTCGGCAAAAGCAAAGAGGAAGAGGGAGAGAAAGGGAGGAAGGCAAGTTGCCTTTCTCTTGCTCCTTTCTTGTTTTCTGTTGGCTAGCTTTTACTCTTACCTTTTTCATGAGTTTCCCTCCTTTTCTATCAGCATCTTCTCTCTATCCCAATTGGTTTCTACTAATTAATTCTATGAAATATAATATAAGAGGTTCAAGGTTCAATCCTTGACTTCCTCTTCTTTTTATTTCATTTTATTTCTTTTTTTTTTGCTTCAACTCACTTCTTATTATTTTTCTAAGGAAAAATCCCATATTCATATGTTTATCTTAAAAGCTTAGTGGGTGTTACAGAGGAGAACCCGTGAGCACGAGGAAGAGGCCACGATCTCAAGCCTTCTGAAACCCTAGAAAGTCCTTCTTCTTCGGTTGTAAGTCCAAGAACGATGTAAGTTGCTACTCACCTGCAGTAAGAGTTGTTTTGGGGTTTGTTTCGCTTCTTACCATCCACAGCATATCCTTTGTTTCGGGTTGAGTTTGAGCCTAATTTATGTTTGCTAGAGATTTAGTTCTTTTTGTGTTTCTGATCATGTTGCACAGAATCTGTAAATTAGAGGGTTAAGGGTAGATTTAAGATTCTTTTTCCTTCTTCCTTGCATGTATACTGTAACATGCTTAAAGGTCTTGTTACTGCCGTGAGTTTCCAAGGGAAGAACAAGAAAAGGATTAAGTAAGTGGAGTGTTTTGCTCCTATTGGTTTCTACCGTGGCACTGAATAGGGAATTGGACTATGGTTTCAGGTTGTTTTGAAGCATGCTTGATGAATTTTGTTGCTTTATGTTGTGAACATGTTTGCAAGGATTTTAGTTTCAGCAGGTTGTTTTTTTAGTTTGAATAGCTATGTGTAGCATTATGTTTTCCTTTTATTTTGCTTTCTTGCCGTGGAACTACAGACAGCTCCCACCGGTTGTGATTTCTGTTGCTCAGTATACGGATTTGAGTTTTGGACAGGTTTAATTAAATTTTCTTTTTAGCTTCAGTAGGTTTTTTTTTAGCTTTGGTTATGCTTCCTTGCTACATTCATTCAAGTGTACAGATTTTGATTGAAGCATGAGCAGATTTTAGTTTACATTTAGCTCTTAGAATTCTTGTGTAGCAGTAGGCATGTACCACAAATGAAGAATTGCAGAATTATTAATTTTCATTTAGCTCCTAGTTTTAGTACTTTTAGCAGTGCAATTTTCTTATTGCTATTAGATGAGTAATCTTCCTTGCTATTGAAAATGCATGAGCAGAATCATCTTTAGTTTTCATTTTCTATTTTAACAAGCATGGGCAACCATGTATTTTAGTGGAATAATTATGTGTAATATTAAACCTTTTTAGGGGATTATGAGTAGCTATAAGTAAGAAAAGACCAAGGTCTTGATAGAATCCCTAAATTTTAAGTATTGGGATCAGCAGCACACCAAGTGCTCAAAGAAATGCCAAGGCATTTTATTGTAAGAATATTAAAAGATAACAAGTATTTTATTTTAAAGAAAGGCTAGTACCCGACTTCCAAGGTTGTTGTTAAACAAATCCAGGTGACCAATTCCAAGGTCTTGGCCTTGGTAAGATCAAGGTCTTTACCCTCGTAGGACTGGTGACTAGCTACCACAGTCTCTATTAGGGAGCGCGCATTGGTACTAAGCCTGGGCCCAAGAGAAGTTGATTATTATTTTGAAGTATTAAAGTATAAGTTTTAGAACAAATGAAACAAGCTTCACTTATGTTTAGAGTCAGCAAGTTTAGTTTCTTTTAATTCGAAGCATGCAGTATTAGTTTCATTTGTTTCCTGATTAGTTTATTGAGCATGATTAGCCTTATCTTCCAGCATGCAGTTTTATCCTTGTATATCATGAGTATGCACATTTTAGTGCTTGCTATTGAATATGCATGAGCAGATTTATTTCCTAGTTTCAGTACTTTTAACATGAGCAGTATTGAATCTTATTTCCATTTCTTTACTATGGATTTGAGCATGAGTAGTATTGAATTATATTGCTATTTCCTAGCTATTAAATTAACATGAGCAGATATATATATGCTTTCTTTTTAGAGCATTCAGTTTCTAGTTTCTTCTCATATACATGCACATTCGAGTTTTTGTGAGTTAGATAGTGCTTACTAAGCATTCGCTTATAGTTTGCATTTCCTCTTACTGCAGATAAAGGAAAGGAAAAGATATAGCAAAGGAAGGCGACAAGGTGGTGCGGATGGTGTGTGATGCCAGGACTATGGGAGAGACTTGGGATGTTATTGGGTTTCTGTGTTTTAGTGGTTAATAAATATTTGAGATTGTATCTTACATTTCATGCCGTTGAAGATTATTCTGGTTTTAGATTGTATACTGAGATGAGTTCTGTTTAATAAGTAGATATGTTGGTGTTTGACACTTATTTAATTGCGTGGGTGTTTGATATATGTTCCAGCTACCTGTGGCTGATGTATACTATATATGTATCTCATTTTATGGTCACCGGTACAGGGGAGATGCTGCCGAAATTTTTCGGTAGAGACTCGTCGTGGTTTCGATCATACCGGTTAAGTAGAGTTAGTAGTAAAGTAGCGTCCACCTCTAGAGAGTTATAGGGAGGTGTGGTCGTTACAGCCTTGGTATACAGATTTTGTTAATTATATGGCAAGTGGAGTTCTACCCCTATATTTCTTTATGCCACAAAAGAAAAATTTTCTTTTGGACGTCAAGAACTATATTTGGGATGGACCACTTCTTTACAAGAAATGCAGTGATGTAATTTATTGAAGATGTGTGCCCGAGGAAGAAGTTAAGGACATTTTATTCCATTATCATACTTCATCTTACGGTGGGCATCTGGGATATTTGAAAACAACTGCAAAAATCTTACATGCAAGATTTTATTGGCCAAACTTATTCAAAGATACACGAGAATTTATACAATCCTATGATCAATGCCAAAAGACCAGAAGTATAACTAAGAGAAATGAAATGCCACTAAAATACATCCTTGAAGTTGAGTTATTTGATGTGTGAGGAATAGATTTTATGGGACCATTTCCTTTCACGTGTGGAAACAAGTTTATTTTGGTGGCGGTGGACTATGTGTCAAAATGGGTGGAGGCCATAGCTTCTCCTACAAGTGATGCAAAGACGGTCATCAAATTATTTAAAAAGATAATTTTTTTCATGATTTGACATTCCTAAAGCGGTTATTAGTCATGGAGGGTCACATTTTATAGAAATACAATTTGAAAACTTATTCAAGAAATATGGAGTAAATCACAAATTGGCAACACCATACCATCCACAAACCAATGGGAAAGTTAAAATCTATAATCGAGAAATTAAGGCCATATTAGACAAAATGGTCTCTACTTCACGAAAGGACTGGTCATTGAAGCTAGATGATATTTTATGGGCATATCGTACAGCTTACAAAACTCCCATTGGTATAACCCCATTCTGACTAGTCTATGGAAAGCCATGCCATCTCCCAGTTGAATTGGAGCTTAATATGGATCTCAGGGCAGCAGGAGAAAAAAGGAAGCTCCAGTTAAATGAACTTGATGAATTAAGGTTGGATGCTTACAAACATGCCAAATCTTATAAGGAAAGGACAAAGAAATGACATGATCAACACATACTATGCAGGGATTTCAAGGAAGGAGACCTAGTCTTATTATTTAATTAAAAGTTAAAACTTTTTCTAGGAAAGCTAAAATCACGATGGGTAAGTCCATTCAAAGTTAAAAAGGTTTATCCCTTTGTAGCAGTGGACATTTGGAATAAAGAGCTTGGAGTTATTAAAGTGAATGGTAAATGTTTAAAAGGGTATATCCATGGTATGCAGTTAGGGGAGAAACCAAAGTTATACTTCACTGAACCTCGTCCCCCAGAATGATCTCACACCGGTCGAGCTAATGACCTTAAACAAGTGCTTCTTGGGAGGCAACCCAAGGGTTCCTTTAGTTAAATTCAATTTTTGCATTCTTTTTCATTAGTTAATATTTTTAAATTGTTGTTATTTTTGTTTTCAAGTTGTACATTGCTTCCATGAGCTGGCCATAATTATTTCATGGGCATGGAGGCATTAGAGAAGTCAGAAAGGAGGAAATTCAGCAGTATTGGACCTAACAGGGCTCGACCGTGTACCACAACATGACCGTGTGACACCTATAGAGAAGGAGGAGTATAGAGAAGGAGGAGAACTCAGCCGTGTGACATGGCCTTGTACCACACACGACTATGTACCACACACGACCGTGTGAAAATTCCAAAGGTGAAGAGGAAGGAGGTCGTGTGACATACACGACTGTGTGAGGCTGGCAGAGAAAAAAATGAACCAGGTCGTGTGACACACACCGGTCGTGTGAGCTCAGTCGAGAAGAAGGTGACACTACCCGTGCCATTTGGCACGACCGTGCGGAAAAATTCGAGAAGGAGAAGAAGAAGACCGTGTCTCAGACATGGCTGTGTGAAGGAAAAAGGAATATGGCCATATGGCAACTCACACGACCCAACCCTGATTTTAAAAGTTAGGGCATGGGGGTGTGAGAGCCACACAGTCGTGCCCGCCACTTGCTCCCTTCTTCTCTCTTCTCTCTCATATCTTCTTCTTTCCAAAGGCCATAAACCACTCCCTTCCAATTTCTTCACCTATTCCCCTTAAAGTTCAACCTCTCTAGATCCTACAATGTCAAATCTAATCAAGGAAACTACATCAACAAGAAGAGAAAAGGAGAAGATGCTTGCTTCGAAAGGAAGGAATTTATGTTTCAAAGGTATTTCTAATAACTTTGACATCATTTTTTCTAGTGATGAACAAAAACATCGTTATTTTTCTTTATGTAATTGTTCCATCTTGATCACTAAGTTTATAGATTATGCAAGCTTGGATACTTTAGGTTTTAGAGGTGATATTGATTGGCTATTTCAAAGAATAGGATGGGATAAATTGATGAACATGAAATATCCAACTTACCCTAGAATTGTATTAGAAATTTTAAGTTCTATCACGGTTGACAATGTACAAGGTGGGGGGAAACTCAAATTCCGATTATTGAATGATGATTATGAATGGGCATTAATTGATTTTGCTACTTGTTATGATTTGCCTAAGGATGGTGCATGTATGATTCTAACAACATTTGAAAATTCACACTTTTGGCAATTAATCTCTGGGCAATCTCACTTTAACCCTCACACAGACAAATCCTCTAGTATCATTAATCCCGTCTTTAGATACATTCATTTAGTTATGAAAAACACTATCTTTGGACGGGAGGACAAGGAAGGAATAGTAAGACTTACTGATTTATATTGTCTATGGGCAATGGTTGAAAATGTTTTAATAAATTCTGGTTATTTCTTCCATAAGCATTTAGTGAAATTTGAGAAGGCAAAATCTACCACACCTATTATCTTATGTGGGTTGCTAACTCAAATGGCGCTAGTGCTAGGGTGTGATCTAGATGGTTTAGAGATGGTAGAGGAAACTTATGGATTATATTTGAATTCATGTTTAGCAATATGGATGTTAAGACATGTGTAACACCCCACCCTCCTCACTACTAGTCTGTGAGAGTGGAGCGCTACTAGACTACTAACTTATCTTAACTAATATTGCTCACATGAAAATATAAGTATGTAACTGCAGAAAACATAAATAACTCATCTATACATACTGCTCAGGCTTATCTAATAACAAAAGAAACAAAACATATATTAATCTGATCATTAATGCAACAATAATACAACTCTATTAACGGAACTAATGTTCATAGCAATTAAAAGGAAGAGTTCTAAAACATAAAATATTCAATACAAAATCTTAATGAACTATAAACTAATTCCCAAGGCTTCCATAGTCCAGACATCACACATCCATCCGCACCTCCTTGTCATCTTCCTTTGCTATAGCTTTTCCTTTCCTTTATCTGCAGTAAGAGGAAATGCAACTATAAGTAAAATTGCTTAGTAAGCACTATCTAACTCACAAAACTCGAATATGCATGTAACTAGAAGAAATCTAAAACTGAATGCTCACGAAGAATTACTACTCATGCTCATCTAACAGCAAAAGAAACATAGCATACTGAAATACTAAACATGTAAGCAAATCCAAACAACATGTCAGCATATAAGAAAACTAAACTTGCTGAATTTTAAACTTATGTGAGGCTTATTTCACTTGTTTAAAATTTATACTCTTATACTTTAATACTTTAAAATAATAATCAATTCTCTCTTGGGCCCAGGCGTAGTACCATTGCGCGCTCCCTAGTAAAACTGAGCTAGCGAGCCACCAATTCTACAAGGGTAAAGACCTTGGTCTTACCAGGGCCAATACCTCGGAATTGGTCACCTGAATTTGTTTAACGACAACCTCGGAAGTCGGGTACTAGCCTCTTAAAAATAAAATACTTATTATCTGTTTAGAACTCTTAGAACAAATGTCTCGGCATTTCTTCGAGCACTAGGTGTGCTGCTGATCCTCAATTGCTGGAATTTAGGACCAGAAATTAAGACTTTGGCCTTTCTTTGCTTAAAATTACTCAAAAATGTTTATGTACAAAAAATCTGGAGCAAGATAAGAAACTATTCTTATAACAATTGACTCCAAATACAAGAGATATAAAACTGAAGCCTACAACTGAGATATCATACACTGCATGCTTATAAATAAAATCATTCATGCATATTGAGATAACAAGGAACTTAATTCTGTATGCTTATTTGGATTGTAGCAAGGAAGCATATCTAAACCTCATGCTAGAATAAAGAAACTCAAATCTGTATCCTAGAATGAATGTAACAAGGAAGCATATCTAAACCTCATGCTAGAATAAGGAAACTCAAATCTATATCCTAGAATGAATGGTAGCAAGAAAGCACATCTAAACCTTATGCTCAAATTTAACAAAAGAGATTCTGAAATTGAATCTACACTACACAACCAACGGATCAAAACTGCAATCTGAACACTTCCAGATATCCATGCTATTTCAAACCACAAACCGAGATTTGCAAGGCTACCCAACCAATGGCTCAGAACTGAAATCCGAAATCTTTAAACATGCTTCCACAGAATTGCAAGGAAGAAAGTAAAATCTTGGATCTATTCTAATAATCCCTAAAAATCACAATTCTCTACAACCAAAATCCGAAAGCCAAAAGAAACTATTCCTCCTGTTCAGTGGCACGACAGGAAACCAAAAGAAATGAAATACTCCACATACTTAACTTTTCATGTTCTTTCTTTCAAAACTCATGGCAGAAACTTCAATTAAACCACTGCTCCTTACAACAAGCTTCGGAAACACAAGAAACTAACATGAATTCGAAACTACTACTACCGCAGGTGAGAAAGCACTTACCTTGGTTTCTTGGACTTACAATCCAAATAAGGCTTCTAGGGTTTCGGAGATTTGCAAGTTTTCGGCTTCTTCTTCGTGCCTACATATTCTCCTCGCTGAGAGGATTGTGATGGTGAAGAAACCTCTCGAAAATCACCCTCAACCGCTCGCCGGAGAGAAGCCCTAGCTTCTCTTCTCTGTTTTCGCCCAAACGGCCGTCACACGCGAGAGAGAAAAGGAGAGGAGAGGTTTAGGTCACGGAAACAAAACCTCAACTTATCCCTCTTTGTAACTTAGTATTTCTGTTAACTACCAATGCTTAAATAAATTTCGCCCGATATTTGCTCAGCACGGCCCGCTTGGGCGCTTGGTCATCGCGCTCCGCTTAAGTCTTGGACAGGGTCGGAGGTCGAGGGTTCGAACCTCGGTCGAATCTCTTTTATTCGCTATCTATTTGATCACGAAACACCTGCTTGGGCACTTGGCTATCGCGCTACGTTTAAGTGTTGGTTCGGGTTGGAGGTCACGGGTTCGAACCTCAGCCGAACCTCTTTTATTTATATTTTGGGTATTTTGTTCTCTGTTATCCCTTAAATAAATTCCGCTATCTATTTCATCAGCATGGCCCTGTTGGGTTCCTGGTCATCCGAGACAACTTAAGGCTTTGCTTAACCGGAGGTCTCCGGTTCGAACCTCGGCTCAACCTCTTTATTTTTGCAACTTGTTTCTTTTGGTAAAAATACCAAACGAACTCCAAAAATTACATAAAAATACTCTAAAAATTTCTAAAAATCTCTAGAATATTTCTAAAGCATCTTTAAATATTTTTAATTACAATTAGGACTCGGAATGAAGAAATTTGGGTTGTTACAATTCCCCACACCTTATAAAAAGTTCATCCTCGAACTTAGAATAACTCCGGATATCTCTGTCTCATACTGTCCTTACGCTCCCAAGAAGTTTCCTCGCACTTCTGATGCCAAAATCCCCAAAGTCTTGACTTTGGGATCTACTTAAGGCCTTGGCCTTTTTCTTTCTTTTCTTTATCTTTATTATACTTTTTTTAAACTCAAAATACTGATAGGGTATTTTTTCCATATGCATCTATATGTGAAACTAACTAGGTAACACACAATCATGCATAGAACACAAAAGAAATCTGCACATACAATATTTCTACGACGAAAAATCAATGAAAAACACCTCTTACTACAGGTGAGCAGTACTTCTAAACATTTCTCTATACTGCAAATAATAAGGAAAAGCATACTAAATAAAAGAATTTTAAATACTTTCTTACTTGAAGATGACAACGCTGTTGCTGATGTGTGTGTGATGCTGGAGAATGGGAACTGCTCTGATACCAACTTGTAACACCCCACCCTCCTCACTACTAATCTGTGAGGGTGGAGCGCTACTAGACTACTAACTTATCTTAACTAATGTTGCTCCCATGAAAATATAAGTATGTAACAGCGGAAAACATAAATAACTCATATATACATACTGCTCAGGCTTATCTAATAGCAAAAGAAACAAAACATATATTAATCTGATCATGCATGCAACAATAATACAACTCTATTAACGGAACTAATGTTCATAGCAATTAAAAGGAAGAGTTCTAAAACATAAAATATTCAATACAAAATCTTAATGAACTTTAAACTAATTCCCAAGGCTTCCATAGTCCAAACATCACACATCCATCCGGACCTCCTTGTCGTCTTCCTTCGCTATAGCTTTTCCTTTCCTTTATATGCAGTAAGAGAAAATGCAACTATAAGTAACATTGCTTAGTAAGCGCTATCTAACTCACAAAACTCGAATATGCATGTAACTAGAAGAAATCTAAAACTCAATGCTCAGGAAGAATTACTACTCATGCTCATCTAACAGCAAAAGAAACATAGCATACTGAAATACTAAACATGTAAGCAAATCCAAACAACATGTCAGCATATAAGAAAACTAAACTTGCTGAATTTTAAACTTATGTGAGGCTTATTTCACTTGTTTAAAATTTATACTCTTATACTTTAATACTTTAAAATAATAATCAATTCTCTCTTGGGCCCAGGCGTAGTACCATTGAGCGCTCCCTAGTAAAACTGAGGTAGCGAGCCACCAGTTCTACAAGGGTAAAGACCTTGGTCTTACTAGGGCCAAGACCTCGGAATTGGTCACCTGGATTTGTTTAACGATAACCTCGGAAGTCGTGTACTAGCCTCTTAAAAATAAAATACTTATTATTTGTTTAGAACTCTTAGAACAAATGCCTCGCCATTTCTTCGAGCACTAGGTGTGCTGCTGATCCTCAATTGCTAGAATTTGGGACCAGAAATTAAGACCTTGGCCTTTCTTTGCTTATAATTACTCATAAATGTTTGTGTACAAAAAATCTGGAGCAAGATAATGTTGGTGTGGGAAGCATCCGACGATCGAACTCGTGTTTTGATAATGGAAAAGGATTCAAAGTTAAGGTGTTTTGTAATCTAACAAGTCTGTTTGAGTATTTTAGGAAAGTCCTAGCTGCGGTTAGGCAAAGGGAAAACCCTGGGGGTGGTAACCCTAGGTCATAGGGGGTGGTAACCCTATACGAAAAGTCTTGGCAGGTCGATGGCTTCAGGCAAAAGTCCTAAGGGGTGGTAACCCTAGGTGGAAAGTCCTGGTTTCGCGAATCAGGTGAAAGACTGGACTAGCCGGGAAGCGGATGTCCAGCAGAAAGTCTGGAAGCGTCGAGTGCTGAGCAAAAGTCCAGTCGATCTGGAGGATCGCACTGGCAACAGGTAAATCTCCTGAGTGGAGTAGGTAAGGACGCGTTCCCCGTAGAGGGAACAGTAGGCGTCGGATCGACCTAGGGTTTCCGGTCGGAAATCCGAAGTCAGACCCGGACAGTCCGGAGACTTTCATAATATTCATTTTCATATTCATGCTGCTGTTTATGATAACTTTGTGTTGCAGGATAGTTGTTTGGACTAACATGTCTTGCAGGTACAAAATAATGAAGTTTTCCCTCGGATGAACAGTGTCCGAGGCGCCTCCATGGAGCTTGGAGGCGCCTCGGGTGCAAAAGCTGACCTGGCTGCGAAGCATCAATGGAGGTGCCTTGAAGGGAGGTTAAGGCGCTTGGAAGGTGCCTTGAGTAGGGTTTTAGGCGCCTTAAGCAGATGAAGTTCGACCAGATCAAGCTTGATCCACGCGGAGGACCAGTTGAACCCAGCAGGGTCGTGCTAAAAGAAAGGGGAGTCAATTATATTTATATTTAAGTTGGGCCGAGCTACCCACTTAATATAAATAGAAAATTTAAGTGGGGTTTGGCTTATTTTTAATTGGTTCGGCAATTTCTCCTCCTCACCCTAACCTCACGCCGCACCTCTCCCTCTTCTTCTTCCTCTCGGCGCCAATCCTAGGGTTCCCTCCCTAGGGCCCCAAGCTCATCTTCCGGTGACAACTCCGGCACGAGGACGCTCTTCTTCGCGAGAGGAACGCATAGACGTGAGAAGATTGTCGAAGGGGTCGTCTCCACCGGAATTCTAGCGAATAGAATTGTAAGGAAATTAGCACACGAGGTAAGAAACTCCTCACCTGCAGTATAAGTAGCTTCCGTGCGAATTCCATGTTTTAGTTTAGTAATACGTAGACTTTCGGCACGAGGATGCGAATTAGTGCATACTAGGTGTTCGATTAAATTATTTAGCACAGAAAAATGCAACTTAGGCATTTTAATAGCTCAGTAAATGCAATAGAAGCATTTAAATAGTTTAGTTTGCCTTGCCACAGCATATATGGGACTACGGTCCAATGGGTGGGCACCCACAGTCGCCTCTAGGTTCAGATAACCTAGTAGAAGCAAGGTAAATTAATTAGCTATGATTCAGTATTTTATTTTCAGTAGTGGCACTGTACAGGATTAGATATCCATTGGGTTGGGCTCCCATAGTCGGTCCCTAGGTTTAGATAACCTAGTAAACCTTACTAAATTCGGGATTTGCAACCCCGGGTCTAGTTAAGGATGCGCGCATAGCATGTACAGTTGCCGGGCCCATTAGCTGTTTGATTATGTATTTTAATCTATTATATTATAGTTTTTCAAAACTCACAAAGATCAGTTATCTTAGTTGAGTTTGAATTCAGTTCTAGACTAGTTTAATTCATGTTCAGCTCAGTTTTCCTTATTGTTACACATGATAGTTATGGTTAGCTTTGTATGCCATGCTTTGGTGTTCATGTTCAGCTTTTATTACACATGTTTAGATGATAGTATGTCATGACTAGCTGTGATTTCTATGTATGATAACATGCCATGTTTCAGTCTAATCAGTGCACTTTCAAACAGCATGTTTTAAAAGCATATTGCATCGAATGCATGTTTTAGTGAGGTAGATGGTTTCTTACTAAGCGAAAGCTTATAGATACTTTCTTTTCCTTATACTGCAGATAAAGGTAAAGGAAAGATGGAGTAGCGGAGGCTGGAGGACAATGCTATGAAGATGTGTGTGGGCAGGAACTTGGGATAAAGATCTAAGGAATTTTAGCAAGCTTGTTTAAGCAGTAGAACTTTTCAGTATTTGATTATTTTGAACTTTAGTTGTTAATCACTATGAATTAGTAAATCATGCACCCTATCATGTTTAGAACACTATTTTGGTGATGTTAGAATGTTTTGCATTTAGTTTAGAATTGTTATATGTAATTTTGGCAAAAACAAGTGCTGAAATCAGGGGTTCTGATTCGAAATCAGAAACCCAGATCGATCTACAGATCAATCAGAATCGGGTTGTGCCACTGGATCGGTCAGCTGACCGATCCAGTCGTGAAAAGAGAGTTAGCGTCTGTTATGGATCGGTCAGCCGGCCGATCCAGATGCGAACAGGGAGTACAGAAGCTCACTGATCGGTCAGCCGACCGATCAGTGTACTCCTGGATCGTTCGGTAGACCGATCCAGCCGCATACAGAAGCCATATAGCTTATGGATCGGTCAGCCGACCAATCTAGAGTTTTTCTCCGTGCCAGTATCAAGCTGGATCAATCACTGGATCGATCCGACAGCCCAATCGATTCATGGATCGATTGAAATGCCTGATTACAGCTAGCAGGACATCCGAGAGGCATAGATTATCTTCCCTAGCATGTGTACAACTCCTAGGTACACCTAGAATATTAAGTTCAGATTTTACAGTAATCAGTTTAGTAAAATTTTAATCAATCCAGATTTCTGCAATAGTAATTTAGCACAGCATAATGTAGCGATCGGCCTCACAGCCTAGTCAGTAGGAGGTGGGTCGTTACAATAAGGGGGTTTCGACCAGCACTTCAATCAATCAAGTTCCAGGCTTTCTTTCTTCAACGTGCTGCTAACAAAATCATTCTGAAGTGCTGCTGCGAAATTTCGACGACCAAGAGCTCTGCTTTCTTCTTCTTTAAGTTGTCGGTACAAAGTTGTTTTACTACTTTCATTGTAATTTGTAATTCTTATCGAGCTTATAGTTGTTGCCCAGTGAAAGCGATCAAGGATCGCGGGCCTTCGAGTTGGAGTCGCCTTAGGCTCCGAACGAAGTAAATCTTTCGTGTCTTTGTTTGCACTTGTTTCTGTTTCTCTCCGCTGCGCTTATACTCGAACGACTTATTCGATACGATTCCGATAATCGAAAAATGAAATAGCCACGAGCGCTATTCACCCCCCTCTAGCGCTTCTCGATCCAACAATTGGTATCAGAGCGGAGTTGTTTTGAATTGGTGCAACCACCATTCAAAACATTTTTTTTTCGTGGTATTTTTTGTTTTTTTTTCGGAGCCAATTAGAAATTAGCTTAGTAGCTAAAATTCTAATTATTTTCAAAATCGGTGTTGCTCAAAGTTGGTCAATACCACTTGAGCTCGTTTTCCTTTCCTCTTTTTCCCGCACTACTAATCCAAGACTCAGTCATGGAATAGATCTTCTTGTTTTTGTTTTTCAAGATCTAAATGGCTCAACAAGAAGGATATAGCACTGTTCGTCCCCCACTATTCTCCGGAGAAGACTTCGGGTATTGGAAGGGGCGAATAGAGATATACCTGAAAACCCAGTTCGACACCTAGATGATAGTCAAGACGGGACTACAATTACCAACTGATGAAGACAGCAAGCCTACATCTTGCCAAAAATGGGAACCATCGCTCATCAAAAAGGTGGAAGCCGACGCCAAAGCCACCTGCACCCTCCAGTGCGGGCTTACCAAGGAAGAGCTCAACAGAGTCGGTCTGTTCTCTTCCGCAAAGGAGCTATGGGAGAAACTGATCGAACTTCACGAGGGTACCTCGGAAACCAAGGTAAGTAAGCGTGATTTATTACTTAATAAACTATACAATTTAAAAATGCAAGAAGGCGAAACGGCGAGTTCACTACATGCAAGAATCCAAGATATCCTTAACTCCCTTCACAGAATCGGGCAGAAGGTAGAAAATAGGGATATCATAAGGTATGCTCTCAATTCATTTCCTAGGAGCACATTGTGGGCATCGATGGTAGATGCCTACAAAGTCTCCAAGAATTTGTCTTCCTTAAAATTAGATGAATTGTTTAGTGAATTTGAACTTCATGAACAAACTAATGCACAACCGACCGAGAAGGGTATTGCTTTGGTTGCAGGTACGAGTCGAACGCGAGAATCAAGAGTACGGCGAAAAATTGAACCGGAATCAGAAGACGAACCCGACTCAAAAGACTCAGAAGACGAACTGACCAGTGAACTAGTGAACCTCGTGAAGAAGCTCTACAAGAAGAAGAAGGGCTTCAACAAGAAGGATCTGAAGAAGGCAGTTCAATCCAAGGAGGCCCAACCGAGCTTGAAGGTAGGGGTGTCAAAAATGAACCCGACCCGACGACCCAACCCGAGTCGACCCGAAAAAAATTGGGTTCGGGTTGGGCATTTTCGGGTTCGGGTCGGGTTCGGGTTGGAAGGTTGGAGAGTAAAAGAGTCTCGGGTTTGGTCGGGTTGGGTTCGGGTTGACCTGGGTTGACTTAAATATAGGGTTTTGTGGGTTTTTTTGAGGTTAAATCAAATTTTATTTTAAAAATTTAGATGTTTTTATGTATATTAATATCATGTTTGTATGATAATGATGGAATATTGAGATAAAAGTGAAGAATTATAGGGAAAATAGCCCAAAAAAGTCATTTTGAATCGGATTTTCGGGTTATATGGGTCGGGTTCGGGTTGATCGGGTTGGTCAGGTTCGGGTTCGGGTTGAGGTATTTTTGGTTGAACTCGGGTTCGGGTCGGGTTCGGGTTGGGTTAAAAAAAAAAAAAAACTCAACCCGACCCAACCCGACCCGACCCACCTGAATTGACACCCCTACTTGAAGGTAAAGTTTGAAGTCACCTGCTACGGGTGTAACCAGAAGGGGCACATCAAAGCCAACTGCCCCAACCAAAAGGAAGCCAGAAAGCAAAGAAGAAAGAAGACCCTGAAGGCAACCTGGGACGAATCTTCTTCAGAGGATGACAACGACGAACTCGATCAGACGAGTTTACTCGCACTGGTGGCCCGAGACCAGATCATCGAATCCGAGAGCGAGAGCGAGTCAGAGGTCGACTCCGAGCAAAGCCACGGATCCGCATCCGTTTCTGAAGGGCCAGACTCCGCTGTAAGTATTCCGAGGCTTAATAATTTAGTCAATTATTTACTTCGCAAATTAGCTAAGTTAAACATTAAGATAAAGTCACTTCTAAAGGAAGTAGCTGTCCTTAAAAAAGTGACTAACACTAAAACCTTACCTGATCAAGTTCGGACTGGAAATTCAACTCAACTTCAAAAATTTGAGGAAGAAAATTCTAGTTTGAAAAATCAGGTAACAGAGTTAAAAATTACCTTAGAACGGTTTTCTTTGGGCTCCAAGAATCTGGACCTAATTCTTGGGACACAAAGAGTCGTCTACAATAGAACTGGGCTAGGATATAAAAGTAAATATAAATCTTATTTATCCTTAATAAACAAACAAAATAGTAAATCAGTCCAAGCATGGGTCCCCAAGTCCAAATTGATTCATCAAGTTAGACTTGGCCAATACTGGGTTCCGAATGATCAAATACACTACCTCGATAGACCATATCGAGGCCATGATCCAAGGGGAGCAAAAAGAAAAACAATCTTAATAAAACAAAATTCAAATTCAAAATCAAATTAAAACTTCGAAATTAAATTATAAATTCAAAATTCAAAAATAAAAAAAAATTGAAATTAAATTATAAATTCAAAATTCAAAAATCCAAATCAAATTAAAAATTCGAAATTAAATTATAAATTCAAAATTCAAAAATCAAAATAAAATTAGAAATTAAATAATAAATTCAAAATTAAAAAATCCAAATCAAATTAAAAATTCAAAATTAAATTATAAATTCAAAATTCAAAAATCAAAATCAAATTCAAAATAATTCAAATTCAAATCAAATCAAATATAGATGGAGGATCCAGAATAGCTGGCACCCCCAACTGAACTACCCGACAGGGTAACTGAACTTAATCTACCCGAAATGGGTAAAACAAGAGTAGATTACCCGGCAAGGTAATTAAGGTTAGATTAAAACGGTCTAGGTTTAACTTGACTCGTAGTACTGGTGAAATTTTTGGATGATATTACGTTAGGGAAGCTTGGGCATCGCATGTCTAGGAAGATATGGCTCGACCTGGTGCATTTGGCCAAGTGGAACTGACCGAAGCTACCCTTAAATGGATCCTAACTAGTTAGACCAAGGTTTATATTAAGTTCAATGGGTAGGACTATTTGGGAAACCTCGAAGGCATGGTTACTTTAATGAGCTCCTTGTGACTCACCATAGCCCAGAAGTTTATCCAAAGAATGCTTACTTGTTGAACCTAAAACTAAACCTGAATCTAATACAAAGTTAAACCAGTCCCTTAAATTCAACAATAATTCATCTCACAATAATTATAGGGTTCCCTGATTGACAATTTAGATCGGGTGAGATGACTAAGAAATTAAATTATGAAAATGGACTTAAACTTAAATCAAGTTAATTAACAATTCAATTATTTTAAATTTCAAAATTATTTTAAAATCTTAAATTTCAAAATTATTTTAAAACTTAAATTTCAAAATTATTTTAAAAACTTCTATTTCAAAATTATTTTAAAAACTAAAATTTTAAAATTATTTTTAAAAATAAATAAATAAATTTCAAAATTATATTAAAACTTAAATTTCAAAATTATTTTAAAACTTAAATTTCAAAATTATTTTAAAAACTTAAATTTCAAAATTATTTTAAAACATAAATTTCAAAATTATTTTTCTAAAAAAAACTAAATTTCAAAATTATTTCAAAACTTAAATTTCAAAATTATTTTAAAACTTAAATTTCAAAATTATTTTAAAAACTTAAATTTCAAAATTATTTTAAAAACTTAAATTTCAAAATTATTTTTAAAACTTAAATTTCAAAATTATTTTAAAACTTAAATTTAAAAATTATTTTAAAAAAAAACTAAATTTCAAAATAATTTTAAAAACTTAAATTTCAAAATTATTTTAAAACTTAAATTCCAAATTTATTTTAAAAACTTAAATTTCAAAATTATTTTAAAAACTTCAATTTCAAAATTATTTTAAAACTTAAATTTCAAAATTATTTTAAAAAAAAACTTAAATTTCAAAATTATTTTAAAAACTTAAATTTCAAAATTATTTTAAAAACTTAAATTTCAAAATTATTTTAAAAACTTAAATTTTAAAAACTTAAATTTCAAAATTATTTTTTAAAAAAAAACTAAATTTCAAAATTATTTTAAAACTTAAATTTCAAAATTATTTTAAAACTTAAATTTCAAAATTATTTTAAAAACAAAAATTTCAAAATTATTAAAAAAAAAACTTAAATTTCAAAATTATTTTAAAAACTTAAATTTCAAAATTATTTTTTAAAAAAAAATAAATTTCAAAATTATTTTAAAACTTAAATTTAAAAATTATTTTAAAACTAAATTTAAAAATTATTTTAAAAAAACTAAATGTCAAAATTATTATAAAAACTTAAATTTCAAAATTATTTTATAAAAAAAACTTAAATTTCAATATTATTTTAAAAATTTAAGTTTCAAAATTATTTCAAAACTAAATTTAAAAATTATTGTAAAAACTTTAATTTCAAAATTATTTTAAAAACTAAATTTCAAAATCATTTTAAAAACTTAAATTTCAAAATTATTTTAAAAATTTAAATTTCAAAATTATTATAAAAACTTAAATTTCAAAATTATTTTTTAAAAAAAAACTAAATTTCAAAATCATTTTAAAAACTAAATTTCAAAATCATTTTAAAAACTTAAATTTCAAAATTATTTGAACAAAAAAAACTTAAATTTCAAAATTATTTGAACAAAAAAAACTTAAATTTCAAAATTATTTTAAATACTTAAGTTTCAAAATTATTTCAAAACTAAATTTCAAAATTATTGTAAAAACTTAAATTTCAAACTTATTTTAAAAACTTAAATTTCAAAATTATTTTAAAAACTTTAATTTCAAAATTATTTTAAAAACTTAAATTTCAAAATTATTTTTAAAAAAATACTAAATTTCAAAATTATTTTAAAACTAAATTTCAAAATTAGTTTAAAAAACTAAATTTAAAAATTATTTTAAAACTTAAATTTCAAAATTATTTTAAAAACTTAAATTTCAAAATTATTTAAAAAAAAAAATTTGGACACGTAGCACATGAAGGCGCCTCCCTCAAGGAGGAGGCGCCCTCAAGCAACAGCGGGAAATCTCCCGCCGCCTACTTAAGGCGCCTTAAGGAACCCCTTAAGGTGCCTCCAAAGGCGCCCTAAAGAGCACTTAAGGCGCCTTAAGCCTTCCTTTTTGCCACGAATAGAAGCGTTTTTCTCTGTTCGTGTTCGTTTTCTACCGCAAGCCAACTTCGTCCGTTTCTTCCCAACCAAGGCGCCTTCTACCCATCTCCTTCCCTTTCATTCCTAGCTATGCCTCCTAGGTATAACCTAAACTTTTTCCAATCATTTATTTCCTACATTCTTTGATAGTTTTGCACTTTTTTCTTGTATAATGTCAACACTAGGAAGCGTCGTATTATGGATTCCACACTAGCTAGGGCCCCTTCCACGGACCCTAGATTCCCCTCGGAACAACATAGGATAGATTTCGCTAGATTCACCTTTGAGTCAATAAAACCTAGATATATTGGTCGGGAATTTTTGTCCCAAAACTGTCAACCCACTATCCAGATGATAAGCCACTATCATCTAGATAAACTAGTTGATTGTACCACTACAGTCAACCAAGATTTGTGTGCCCAGTTCTACCACAACCTTGAAAAGGTTGATGATAGAACTTATACCACCAGAGTTGGTGGTACTGATTTTCAGTTTACACCCTCCCTACTTCGCACCAGCCTAGAGCTTAGGGAGTCCGATTGTACATTCTTATGTTACCCTAGTAGGAACCTACCCTTCGGTGATCCCTATTCCCACATTACTTTAGATGATATCTACATGCATTTCTTTGGGGAAGAGAGACCCTTGGGCCTGACCGAGTTCAGATCCACTCTTCTTCGTGTTCAGGATTATGCTATGTACAGAGTCCTGACAGCTTGCATACTACCCATCTCATCTTGAGACGTCTCGAAGATGCGACCGTCCCACTCGTTCTTTTTATACGCCCTCAGCCAGCGCCTTGACATAGACATAGCCCTCCATATGTTTCATAACATTGTCCTTGCATCTAGCACAGTTACATCTGGAGTAGTTCATATGCCTTACTGCCATATCCTGACCCAGATATTCTCCAGCTCTAGGATAGACATCACTAGAGGGGTACTCATCCCACTTACCATTTATGATGAGTTCGGTCAGCGTAGCCTTAGATTAGTAGGGGCAGAGGTCACTGCCGAGGGGATTCTGGCCTAGAAGGGCCGACCACCACCAGTTGCTGCCCCTGGTGCTCCAGAGGCCGAGGACGCACCAGACACAGATGAGGAGTGGCCCGATTTCCTAGCAGAGGACTTTTTCACCGATCCTTCCACCTCTGCTGGACCCTCCACTTCAGTCGGGCCTTCATCTTCAGCACCACTCTCTGTCGAGGACAGACTCACTCGCCTCGAGGTCCAGACCACTCAGACGCGACGAGCTATGCTAGATAGCCATCACTTTCTTCGATCTATGCGATCCGAGATGGTTAATGGTTTCACATATCTCCTAGACGAGCTTCGGCGTTAGGGACAGCCTCAGCCTCTAGCCGATCCTCCAGCTGACGATCCACCGGCTTGATTCTGTCTCTTAGATTGTCGGGCTATGTCATTCACTTCTTGGATTTGCTTATCTTACTCATCTTTTTGGATTGTATCCTGGATCTTTTAGGCTGTCTGGACATGTTATTGAGTACTTATGTGTTTTGTTTGAGAGTAGGTGTCTCATTTTGTTTTAATTATTGTTTTTCAAATTCTAGGAAAAACAGCTTTCAAAATTCCACTTTATTAGATTTTTCAAAAGTTGGACTTAGCCTAAGCTTTCCCCCTAGAAATCATGTTCCCCTAAACTTAAGCCAGAGCATCTCACAAACACCTAGAGATACCTTGATTGTGATTGAAAGACATAGAACGGCATGAGGTGCATAGGGTACAGCCTGGACTCAAGAATGCTTATATCTGTGCATCAATATGAGTCTGGGCGTTAAACACGCAATATACATTAATCAAGTCAAGTCTTCCAGCTCTAGTCAAATCTAACTGGACCAAATTAACTTAACTTGACTAACCATGTGAAAGTTGTTGCCCTGTAGGCAATCAGCAAGTAGCAAAAGGTTAGACAGTTGGTGAAGGATACTCAGTTTTCTGGATAAACATGTTTTTGATCTTTAGGGCTCTGATACCTCTTAAAATCAATCTATTATACTTGACTCATGCTTGGACTTAAGGACCAACTGACTTCCTAAATCAAATTTTTAGCTACTTTGCTCCCTCCCAGCCCTAAAATTTAATAGGTATGGTTTAAAATTAAGCTAAGTTTTTTCTCTAAGCTATAGCTTTCAAAATCCAATACTTGCAAAGAGCTTAGATTTATTTTCAAAACTTTAAAACTTAGCTCACTTTGAAATCCAACTTTATAAATTCTTGTTTTCTTAAGTAGAGCAAAGATTTCAAAGCTACTTCAAAGATTTCTAAATAAAAATTATCGTTTTACTAGGTTTTTAAACTATCAAAAAGACCCACTTTCTAGTAACTTTTTCAAGTTTACAAAAAGCTAACATCATTTTCTCACTTAGCTAAACTGTTAAATATTTTTTCAAAATCTTGTTAAATCAAATGACTATTTTTGCTTATTTTTTGATATATGGCAAAGGGGGAGAATAGAAAATTCAAAATACTTAATGCTTCAAAATACTTAATGCTTCTATTGTAAACTTACAGAATAATTTTTTGGTTTCTCGAACTAATAGCAAATTCAAAATACTTAATGAATATTAAAGGGGGAGCATATATAGTAGCAAATTTGAAATACTTAATGAATATTAAAGGGGGAGCAACAGTTAAGGGGGAGCCTATACTTTAAATTCATAGAATTTAATTTAGCAAAATTGCTAAGCTTGTGTTAAATGTGTTAATCTTTGTGTTAATCTATTCGTTTGTGATATCGGTTTACTTGACTTTGAATTCGAGTTGCCATAATCAAAAAGGGGGAGATTGTTGGTGCGGGAAGCATCCAACGATCGAACTCGTGTTTTGATAATGGCAAAGGATTCAAAGTTAAGGTGTTTTGTAATCTAACAAGTCTGTTTGAGTATTTCAGGAAAGTCCTAGCTGCGGTTAGGCAAAGGGAAAACCCTAGGGGGTGGTAACCCTAGGTCATAGGGGGTGGTAACCCTATGTGGAAAGTCTTGGCAGGTCGATGGCTTCAGGCAAAAGTCCTAGGGGGTGGTAACCCTAGGTGGAATGTCCTGGTGTCGCGAACCAGGTGAAAGACTGGACTAGCCGAGAAGCGGATGTCCAGCAGAAAGTCTGGAAGCGTCGAGTGCTGAGCAAAAGTCCAGTCGACCTGGAGGATCGCACTAGCAACAGGTAAATCTCCTGAGTGGAGTAGGTAAGGATGCGTTCCTCGTAGAGGGAATAGTAGGCATCGGATCGACCTAGGGTTTCCGGTCGGAAATCCGAAGTCAGACCCAGACAGTCCGGAGACTGTCATAATATTTATTTTTATATTCATGCTACTGTTTATGCTAACTTTGTGTTGCAGGATAGTTATTTGGACTAACATGTCTTGCAGGTACAAAATAATGAAGTTTTCCCTCGGATGAACAGTGTCTGAGGCACCTCCATGGAGCTTGGAGGCGCCTCGGGTGCAAAAGCTGACCTGGCTGCGAAGCATCAATGGAGATGCCTTGAAGGGAGTATAAGGCGCCTTGGAAGGCGCCTTGAGTAGGGTTTTAGACGCCTTAAGCAGATGAAGTTCGACCAGATCAAGCTTGATCCACGCGGAGGACTCGGCAGCATGGAGGCGCCTTGAACACCCTTTATAAGGGGGTTTCGACCAGCACTTCAATCAATCAAGTTCCAGGCTTTCTGTCTTCAACGTGCTGCTAACAAAATCATTCTGAAGTGCTGCTGCGAAATTTCGACGACCCGGAGCTCTGCTTTCTTCTTCTTTAAGTTGTCGGTACAAAGTTGTTTTACTACTTTCATTGTAATTTATAATTCTTATCGAGCTTATAGTTGTTGCCCACCGGAAGCGATCAAGGATCGCGGGCCTTCGAGTAGGAGTCGCCTTAGGCTCTGAACGAAGTAAATCTTTCGTGTCTTTGTTTGCACTTGTTTCTGTTTCTCTCCGCTGCGCTTATACTCGAACGACTTATTCGATACGATTCCGACAATTGAAAAATGAAATAGCCACGAGCGTTATTCACCCCCCCTCTAGCGCTTCTCGATCCAACAGATAAGAAACTATTCTTATAAAAATTGACTCTAAATACAGGAGTTATAAAACTGAAGCCTACAACTGAGATATTAAACACTTCATGCTTATAAATAAAATCGTTCATGCATATTGAGATAACAAGGAACTTAATTCTGTATGCTTATTTGGATAGTAGCAAGGAAACATATCTAAACCTCATGCTAGAATAAAGAAACTCAAATCTGTATCCTAGAATGAATGTAACAAGGAATCATATCTAAACCTCATGCTAGAATAAGGAAACTCAAATCTGTATCCTAGAATGAATGGTAGCAAGAAAGCACATCTAAACCTCATGCTCAGATTTAACAAAAGAAATTTTGAAATTGAAACTACACTACACAACCAACGGATCAAAACTGCAATCCGAACACTTCTAGATATCCATGCTATTTCAAACCACAAACCGAGATTTGCAAGGCTACCCAACCAATGGCTCAGAACTGAAATCTGAAATCTTTAAACATGCTTCAACAAAATTACAAGGAAGAAAGTAAAATCTTGGATCTATTCTAATAATCCCTAAAAATCACAATTCTCTACAACCAAAATCCGAAAGCCAAAAGAAATTATTCCTCCTGTTCAGTGGCACGGCAGGAAACCAAAAGAAACGAAATACTCCACATACTTAACTTTTCATGTTCTTTCTTTCAAAACTCTCGGCAGAAACTTCAATTAAACCACTGCTCCTTACAACAAGCTTCGGAAACACAAGAAACTAACATGAATTCGAAACTACTTCTACCGCAGGTGAGAAAGCACTTACCTTGGTTTCTTGGACTTACAATCCGAATTAGGCTTCTAGGGTTTCAGAGATTTGCAAGTTTTCGGCTTCTTCTTCATGCCTACAGATTCTCCTCGTCGAGAGGATCGTGATGGTGAAGAAACCACTCGGAAATCACCCTCAACCGCTCGCCGGAGAGAAGCCCTAGCTTCTCTTCTCTGTTTTCACCCAAACGGCTGTCACACGCGAGAGAGAAAAGGAGAGGAGAGGAGAGGTTTAGGTCACGGAAACAAAACCTCAACTTATCCCTCTTTATAGCTTAGTATTTCTGTTAACTACCATTGCTTAAATAAATTTTGCCCGATATTTGCTCAGCACGGCCCGCTTGGGCGCTTGGTCATCGCGCTCCGCTTAAGTCTTGGACAGGGTCGGAGGTCGCAGGTTCGAACCTCGGCTGAATCTCTTTTATACCTAAGTATTTTCTGTTTTGCTTAAGTTTATTTCGCTATCTATTTGATCACGAAACTCCTGCTTGGGTGCTTGGCTATCGCGCTACGTTTAAGTGTTGGTTCGGGTCAGAGGTCGCGGGTTCGAACCTCAGCCGAACCTCTTTTATTTATATTTTTGGTATTCTGTTCTTTGTTATCCCTTAAATAAATTCAGCTATCTATTTCATCAGCATGGCTCTGCTGGGTTCCTGGTCATCCGAGACAACTTAAGGCTTTGCTTAACCGGAAGTCTCTGGTTCGAACCACGGCTCAACCTCTTTATTTTTGCAACTTGTTTCTTTTGGTAAAAATACCAAACGAGCTAGTCAAGGACTATGACTGCGAGATCCTTTATCATCCAGGAAAAGCGAACAAAGTGGCCAATGCACTCAACAGGAAGACCAGTACCACCTGATGTCGCTATTTTAAGTTCGAGGATGAACTTTCTATGAGGTATGGGGTACTGTAACACCCACAAAATATTTGAGCTATATATATATGGGTATTCTATTTTAGAATAAAAAGTGAAATGGAAATAGAATCAAAAAGAAATAAAAAGAAAGAGAAGTTAAGGCTTGAACCATGAACCTCTCATAATAGAGTTGTGTATGATAACCACTAGAGTAATGAATGATATATGAATAACAAGGAATAGAAATTGTAGTTAAAAGTGTAAGATACCGTAAAAATTAAATAATAAATGTTATTGGATGAAAAATCGTATTGGATTTTTATGGAATTTTTAGAAATTTTTCGGGATTTAAACGGGCTCTGTATGATCCGTTTTGAGAGGATGGATTCCGGGTACAGAGGAGGCCTGTTTGGAACACCATTTAAGTGGGAGTTGATTAAGGAGAAAACTTTGAGTTTAATCAAATAAAACCTAAGTATTTAATTAAGCCCTAATTTATATTCTCTTTTCATTCCCCGATTCCCTCCTCCTTCACGCGGATTTCCTTTCTCCCGAGCCCTCTCACGATTTTCTCCTCGCCCGATCGCCGGCAACGGCCTTCTCCTCCAGCGTGCCTCAGTCAGTTCTCCCTCCGATCTTTCTCCCTCTCAAGGTGTGGAGCCTTTCTCCTCTCCTCTTCCCTGATTCATTGCCCCCTCGACAACCTCTCGGTTCAATCCATTCTTCACCGACGACGACGCCACAAGGAAGCCAATCGCCGGCAAGTGAGCATGCTTCCTCCATCCAGCGATTGCCTTCTACCTTGTGCGGCCAGATCCTTGAGAAAAAGGGGGAGAAGGCCGAGCCCTAACATCAATCTTCTCTCGCGACCGATCCACCGCCGATTGTCGAATTTGAGCGGGGCGGCAGCGACTTGGATCAAGGAGGTCCAACTCTTCTTCCTCACTAGATCTTGGACAGAGGGATCCAACATCGTCTATCTCCCTTCATTGGGGGCCAATTTGTCGCCGGCGAAGTTGCCGTGAGACCAATGATTTGGGACCTTCTCCTCACTGTAAGTTTGGCTCGAGCTCTCCTTCTCCCGTGCATTACTTTTCTTCTCTCCCGATCATGTTGCTTGACGCCGCTGCCACTAACAGCACCTCACAGCCCAGTTGATCTCTTTTCTCCTCTCTGTTCTGTTCTAGTGCCACCTCTAGGGGATGAACATTCAAGGTATTCTATCTAGGAGAGATCTTGGATATGGTACAAGGGTAAGTCAAGCTCAATGTTGATTAACAGGGTTTGATTTCATACTTTGTTTGGGTTGTTGAGATTAGCTATGAGACTGATCTTGGGAAGAATTGGTGTAGGAGTTCTTGGTTGTTGTGGACAGATGTTAGTAGGGGATGGGAGCTCTTGATTTGTGGCCATGCCTCAAGGTGCGTTTCCTTTGGCGATGTACCTTTAGATTTTTCCTATTATTGCTCTATTTTATCGGTATTGTTAATGGTTTTTAGGTTATGTCTGGCTTAGAGCACATGGAAGCATGTAGAAGGATTTGTTGTAGTTTTGGCCAGGAGTTTCCAGTAGCATGCTCCTTTGGATGAGTCAACATTGAAGTCTCTAGATGCGGGTAAGTTTTGGAGTTGATTTGTAATGGTTATTTGGTGGATGATTTATGTAGATGGATATATGATCGTTATTGGTATGTGTTGGATTGATTAGGGTTTGTATCGGGTGGAAATTTGTGGATATGATGATCGGTTGATGTAGATTGTTATGTGATCATTCTTAGGATCATTGGATTGGTTGTTGGTTGGATTATCAGATATGGTGGTTAAGGATTATTTGGAGGATTAGCTAGAGATCAGATTTGATTGGAGTGATCCTATTGGGTTAGGGATTTTATTTAGCTATTTAATTCATATGAATTTACCTAAATAAAATATAAATATATTGATCTCTACAGGACTTGGATTCGGGACGAGCGTCTCGACGCGGGATTACTTGGCACGATCTACATTTTAAGGCGGGTATTTCTTCCTTGGCCTCTATGTAGATTTTCTTGTACTTAGTGCATGGTTATTATTGGATGAATTAGGTTGCTTTATCTTATATCATGATCAGTTGTTGTTTTTCCTGCATGATACTTATGCTTGACCCTTGTGATGATCTATTTGATTCATATACAGTCTCCACTTTTGATATCTACTCTATTGTGATTACACGGGTAGAGTGTGTCTTATAGGGATTGTCGGGTTGTTGGTATTACCATGCTGATTGGGTATATGATGTGGACTGTACATAGGTGGGTATGTGTTATAGGAGTTATCTTGTTGACCGTGCATTTTCATGTTGTATGTACACATGTATTTGTCATGTACTTTTGGAGGAGTTGTGTTGATTGTATGTTCGGAGTATATACACATGTCCGTTGTGTTTTTATTGGAGGATACATGTTGATTGTACTTATATTTTTGTGTACATGTGTCTGGTGGGATTATTGGAGTTTTGATTAATTATACATGTGTAGTGGGTACATATGTTTGGTGGGATACGTGGAGATATCATGATGATTATACTCATATTGGAGGTATTTATGAGGTTTGGGGTTGTTGCATGGATGATGATTATATATATATATATCATGTTCATCATTCATTGCATCTGATGACCATTGTCTCCCTTGTGGTGAGAGAGTCATCAGTTGGTTTGGTTTAGCGCCGCACACTCGGCCACTCATGGGTAATGGTATCTGGAGCAGTTGCGGCTAGTCCTGTCGTGCCACCCGGTCACGAGGTTTTGTGAGATCCGGCATTGTGAGCAGTCAGGGACCCTGATACTATGTAGCTAGATAGTTACTAGTGGACTGTCCGCCTCGACCACTATATAGTGGGCTGGAGGGTAGTACAGTCGTCACAGACCCAAGCCTCTCGGCCATACAGGGGTCGTGGTGTCTGGAGAGGTGGCGGGGGTGACCATGGAGCATGCATGCACTTTTGCATATGATGCGCGGTGCATCTGGCGGTCATATTTGCATACATGCCTAGTAGATACTAGTTGCATGTGATTGTCGTTGTTGCACTTGATTGAGATATGGTTGTTGCATTTGGTTTCCATACTGCATACATGTCATTTATTTTACATGTATATGCAGTCGTACTTATATTGCACAGGTGTCACGGGTATATCTGTTGCAGATCCGGTGAGTTTACTGATCATTGTACCATGTGTCGATTCCAGATTGGGTATGTATCTATCATTATGTTAGTTGTGGTTTGTACAGTTTATGTCAGGTTATTATGTCAGGTACGTTCAGATGCATTGATTATGATAGTATGATCATGTTCTTATTCCCTACTGAGACTGTATACTTTGATCTCCATGTTTGTTATTGACCATGCACTATCTTTTCTATTACCCGCTGAGTTACCTATACTCACCACCGCATGTATACATTTATGTTTTCAGGTAGCCTGTAGATGGTTGGTGTCGCTCGGAGTATCCTGTCTGCCGGGTCCTACGTCACATCCGAAGATCGTGATTGTTTTCTTTTGTATATTCTTTTCTTATTTTTGGCATTGTATTTGTGTATAGCCATGTGGCTATCCTATGGTTTTGGTGTTGTATTTGTGTTTAAGCCGTGTCGGCATGCATTGTATCTATTTGTCTTGTGTGGGCTTTCCGTTTTCATTTTTCCGCTGTGTTGGTCTTTGGTACAGCCGTGTGGGCTATTTTATATATAACTGCGTGGTTGTGATTGTTTCATTCCAGCCGAGTGGGCTGTTATTATAACTGCGTGGTTGTGTATATAAATATTCCAGCCGCATGTGGCTGATGTATATTTTGTTTGTAGTGATGCTTCATATTGTCACCGGTACAGGGGAGGTGCTGTCGGATTTTTGTCTGGCAGGGACTCCTTTGGGGGCGTGACAAAAAGTAAGAGTATGATTAAGAAAGGGAGCAAGAGAAAAATCAAGTAGCTTTCCTCCTCTTCCTCTTGGTTAACAGAAGAAGCAAGCAAAAGACAAGTTGCCTTTCTTCTTTCTTCTCTCTATTTTCGTGGGAATGATGAGGGTGAGAGAGTAGAGGAGTCAAGGGGATGAATTGGGACATGTTTCATCCTCATTGAGAATAAATAGGAATGAGAAGAGAAAGGAGAGAAAGTTTGGTTACTTCTTCCTCCTTCTTCTTCCTCCTCCTTCTTTCTCCTTCTTCCTCCTCCACCGAGACCTAAACCTCTCCCTCTCTCATTTCTGAAAATCTAAGTTAAGGTTTTCTTGCTAAGAAAACTAATTCACAAGTAGGAGTACTCAAGATCTACTCCTTACAAGCAAGAGAAGAAAAGGGAGAACTAGGAAGAGAAGTTTCTTCTTCCTCTTCACAAGAGTACCTTATTTTAAGAAAAAAACTAAGCAAGAAATTTGTAAGTATCCCCTCACCTGTGGTACAAGTTGTTTACGTGTTTTTCCATGAGGTTAGATTGCTTAAAAACCTAGAGTTACTCCTTGAACCTTCGGCCATGATGAGATTTAAGGCCTAGGAAAGCTCAAAATTTGATTTAACCTGCTTATGACTTTCCTTATGATATGATATGAAATTAACATGATATTCTTATGCTTGTATGTTGTTTAGAGCTTAGTCTCATGCTCTTGAACTTTCGGCCATGATGGGATTAAGGGCCTAGGAAAGCTTAAAAATTTGATTTAACGTGCTCATGACTTTCTTAGGATAAGATATGAAGTTAACATGATATTCTTATGCTTGTATGTTGTTTAGAGCTTAATTTTATGCTCCTTGAACTTTCGGCCATGATGGAATTAAAGACCTAGGAAAGCTTAAAATTTTGATTTAACATGCTTATGACTTTCCTTATGACATGATATGAAGTTAACATGATATTCTTATGCTTGTATGTTGTTTAGAGCTAAATTTCATGCTCCTTGAACTTTCGGCCATGATGGGATTAAGGGCCTAGGAAAGCTTAAAATTTGATTTAACATGCTCATGACTTTCCTTATGATATGATATGAAGTTAACATGATATTCTTATTCTTGTATGTTGTTTAGAACTTAGTTCCATGCTCCTTAATATTCGGCCACAACAAGATTGAAATACCTAGGAAGCTTAGAACCTAAACAAAACATGCTCATGATGTTCCTTATAGTATATGATATGAAATTGGTTTAGGGTTCATATGCTTTTATGCCACTTGTAACCTAAGTTCATGCTTTACAAGTTTCGGCCATAACAAATTAAAAGACCTAGGAAGCTTAGAACCTAACTAAATATGCTCATGATGTTCTTTATGATAAATGTTATGAAATTGATTTAGGGTTCATATGCTTTTATGTTGCTTGTATCCTAGGGTAATACCTTGCATGTTTCGGCCTCCCTATGGAATTAATGATTGAGATCCAATTATGATTCATTATGTGCCTCACATGCTATGATATGAATTAAGAGATGTTAGTTAATGATTCCATGCATGATTATGTTTCCATATGATATGTTATATGCTCATTTATGTATGCTTATGAACCATGCATGCTAATGTCTCTTATGATGTGCTATATGCTCAAGTATGCATGCTTCATGATATGACAAGTAATATGCTCATTTATGTATGCTTTTGAACCATGCATGATAATGTTTCTTATGATGTGCTATATGCTCAAGTATGCATGCTTTATGATATGACAAGCAAAGGCCTAAGAGTTGCTTCCCTATTAGTTGGGACTAAGAGCACTCTTTATGATATGACAAGTAAAGGCCTAAGAGTTGCTTCCCTTCTTGTTAGGACTAAGAGCACTCTTCATGATATGACAAGATATGATATGCTATGTTATGACATGAACCATGATATGCTATTTTACTTTGTATGGCTTGTACCAGGATGGGCTCCTAAACGGCCCTAGGTCGTTGGTCTATGAAACGGGCATAGTAAAAAGGGATGGACTCCTTAGTACGGCCCTAGTTCGATGGTCTATGAAACAGGCCTAGTTCCCTAGTAGGTTCGGGGCTAGCTACCTTGTCCTAGGGATTGCGCGCATTTATGATATGTGGTACATAGCCGGGCCCCCTCATGTTGATATTATGTTTAAGTATTATATGATATGTTTTAAGACATCTTGCACATGACATGACACATGTTTTAAAAGACATCTTGCATGATATAATAAGTTATAATATGATATGCTCTTATGATTTATATGACATGATGCTCTTTTATTTATGATATGATATATCATGATGTTTCTTTATGATATGATATGCTCTTATGATTTATATGACATGATGCTCTTTTATTTATGATATGATATAGCATGATGTTTCTTAATGATATGATATGTTATGATGCTCTGTTTACATGATACGATGTTTAGATGATTATGTCAACATTGTTATATGCTTATGTGATTATGATATGAAATACATTTTTTGTGAGTAGGAAAGGATCTTACTAAGCTTGCGTGCTTATAGCTTACTTTCCGTGTACCGCAGATAAAGGCAAAGAATGGATAAACTAGGGGAGCTGCAGGAGAGGCAAGAGATGTTTGTGGTGGTGGCTCGGCTAAGAAAAAGAAAAAGACCTGCTTATGTTATTTTATGTTGACATGAACTAAGTTTATTTATGTTAATGTTTCGCATGATTTTATGATACTTATTCAGGTTTATGATAGAATTTGACTTCATGACCTCATTCTCTTAGAGGTATACAAGAATATATAAATAAGTACTTCCGCTGCTTTAGAAAAGAAATTTTAATATGCATGAATGTTCCCCTTTCAAGTAACCCTGCCCTACTAGCAGGAGGGGCGGGCGTTACAAGTTGGTATCAGAGCCAGGTTAGCCTTCCCGCTACACACACATCAAGCCTCCATCCTGTCGCTCCAAGTAAGAATCTCTATGCTTACTCAATTTTTTTTTTATGCATGATAAGAAATGTGTTTAGTATGCATGAACATAGGTATAACTGATATAAATTACCTTTATGTATGATAAGCGATGTTTTTAATATGCATGGATATAAGTAGGAATGACCATGGACTTATGCTAGCCTTATTGTCATTATGAAGATAGATATGGCTAGAAGATGCGGTAAAAGGACCGAGGAGACAGTGACTCCACCAGATCTGACTCAAGTAGTCACAGACCTCCAACGTCAGATCACGGAACAACAACAAGTAATCGTTGCTTTGATGAATCAGCAAGGAAACACTGTCACCCCTCCAGCAAATCAGAATACATTGTCCGTCATACCTACAGCTGCACTAGTACCACCGGTAGCCCCTGCCTCAGTGGTCCGACAGGAGACTTACTTAATACAGTGGCTAAGGCTGAAGCCGGAGAACATCACGGGTACTTGCGAGCCATGGGACGCCCAAGCCTGGTTCAAGACGGTGGAAAGTATAGTAGAACTGCTGGACTAGCCCATACCGGAAAAGATCAAGTGCGTGTCATTCTGCTTTTTCGGAGACGCAAGGATGTGGTGGGAAAGGGTCAAGGTCAAGAGATAAGTTAATTAGATGAATTGGGCGGACTTCGAAGCAGAGTTCTTTGAGGAGTTTTTCCACATGCGGGTAACAAACTGGCATTACGATGAGTTCACCGAGTTCCGGCAAGGTGACTTATCAGTTAACGAAGCAGTGAAGCGCTTCAACCGTCTCGCACGCCTCTGCCCAGAGTTGGTCAGCACGGAAAGAGAAAGGGTCGGACTGATGCTGAAAATGCTTCGACCTGAGATAGCTTTGAATGTGGCCTGCGGAATTAATAGACCGCAGACTACAGAAGAACTGGTCAGCAGTTCCCTGATCACCGAACATTATCAGAAGGCGATGAATGAGAGTAAGAATCAGGCACAGACAGAAGGACAGAAACCTCAAGGTACCAAAATAAGCTGGAAAGGAAACCCTAATGGAAAAAGAAAGCAAAGGAACAACACTAAAGGAGGACCAGCGAATAAGCAACCTAAGTACCCTCAGTGTACCACTTATGGGAAACAACATTCCGGGGTATGCCACAAGGGTACGAGGAAGTGTTACAATTGCGGACGGGAAGGACATATGGCCAGAGATTGCCCTATCCAGACCCAGACACCATCCCAGCAGTATAACCAGAACAGGAGTGCCCCCTCACAGCTACACCAGATGCAAGCTGCCATAGAAGGGACTCCGATTAGCCAAGGGAGATTGGAAGCCCCGCCAGTTACGACGAATGCCAGGGTTTTCTCTCTCACCAAAGAAGATGTGGCGAGTGCTTCTACAGTTGTCACAGGTCAGCTACCTATTTTCAGTCAGTATGCTAATGTGTTATTTGATACTGGGGCGACACACTCGTTTGTCTCTACACCCTTCATGGAGAAGTTAGAGATACCACCATAAGCCTTAAATGGAAAATTCTTAACAACCCTGCCTTCGGGAGAAGTAATGCCATCTATTCATATGTTGCGAGCCGCGCCCATCAGAATCGCAGGCAGAGAACTCTACTGTGACCTGATAGTGCTTGACATGCAGGATTATTATAGTATATTGGGCATGGATTTCCTGAGCAAGTACGGTGCTTCGATCGATTGACGTAAAAGAAAAGTAGTTTTCCGACCAGAAGCTGAACCGATATTCGAATTTATTGGGGAACCAAGGAAAGAAACCGAGAGATTCCTATCAGCCATAAAAGCACAAAAGATGTTAGATAAGGGATGTACTAGACTTCTAGCACACGTGGTCGAAACAAGTCAAACCAAGGACCAGAAGTTAGAAGATGTCAGGGTGGTATGCAACTATCCGGAGGTGTTTCCTGATGAGCTACCAGGGTTAGCCCCCGATAGAGAAATAGAATTTGAGATCGAATTGATTCCTGGTACTAAACCGATCTCTAAAGCACCTTATCGTATGGCGCCGGCTGAGTTGAAGGAACTTCAGGGACAGCTACTAGAGTTACTTGACAAGGGATTTATTCGCCCGAGTCACTCTCCATGGGGAGCTCCAGTACTGTTTGTGAAAAAGAAGGATGGGTCTATGCGAATGTGTATAGACTACCGAGTGTTGGATCGAGACAGCGCTAGAGGGGGGGTGAATAGCGCTTGCGGCTATTTCGTTTTTCGGAATCGTAAAACCGATCGAGTAAATGCAGCGGAAATAAAAACAATCACACAAAGAGGCAAACTATTTACTTCGTTCGGAGCCTAGATCGACTCCTACTCGAAGGCCCGCGATCCTTGATCGCTTTCGGAGGGCAACAACTATAAGCACAAAAATTTGTACAATTATAGGAATTTACAGCTCATAAACTTTATACCGACAACTAAAGATGGAGAAGCGTAGTTCCGGGTCGTTGGTGTCGCGTCGCAGCACTTCTGGGTCGTCAGGTTCGCAGCACGTAGCAAGAGATTATTCAGTGAGAGTTGTTCTGGAAGAGGTGCTCGAACACTGCTTATAAAGGGTGCTGGAGGCGCCTCCAAGCCCGGGGTTGCACGCGTCGATAAGCGCTGATCAAGTCGCGCATTATCCCTCTGAAGGCGCCTTCATGCGCCTTCAAGGCGCCTCCATGCTGCGGTCCAAGGCGCCTTCACTTCCCTTTAAGGCGCCTCCAACTCCAGCGCACAGCCAGCTCACCTTCACACCTGAGGCGCCTCCAAGCTCCATGGAGGCGCCTCGGACACTGTTCATCCGAGGCTAATGTTGCTCTTTTGTCCCTGCACACTGTGTTGGTCTACAAACTACACACATATCCTACAAGACAAAGTTAGCACACATAATATCATAAATATGAATGAAAGTTCGACAGTCTCCGGACTGTCCGGGTCTGACTTCGGATTTCCCACCGGAAACCCTAGGTCGACCCGACGCCTACTATTCCCTCTACGGGAACACGTCCTCACCTACTCCACTCAGGAGATTTACCTATTGCCAGTCGATCCTCCAGATCGACTGGACTTTTGCTCAGCACTCGACGCTTCCGGACTTTCTGCTGGACATCCACTTCCCGGCCAATCCAGTCTTTCACCTGGTTCGCGACACCAGGACTTTCCACCTAGGGTTACCACCCCCTAGGACTTTTGCCTGAAGTCATCGACCTACCAAGACTTTCCGCATAGGGTTACCACCCCCTATGACCTAGAATTACCACCCCCTAGGGTTTTTTCCCTTTGCTAACTGCAGCTAGAACTTTCCTGAAATCCTCAAGTAGACTTGTTAGAAAACAAAACACCTTAACTTTGAATCCTTTGCCATTATCAAAACACAAGTTCGATCGTCGGATGCTTCCCGCACCAACAATCTCCCCCTTTTTGATTATGGCAACTCAAATTCAAAGTTAAGTAAACAAACGAATAGATAAACATTTTTAACACAGACAAATCTGCTAAGTTTAGATGAACAAGAATGACCAAAGCAAATTTGCTAAAGTAACCTATATGCTCCCCCTTAACTTTTGCTCCCCTTTAACTATTAATTTGCTACTCTCCCCCTTTGCCATATATAAAAAATGGGCAATAATAGACACTTAAATAACATTATATAAAACTGTTGGGGAGTGTATCTCTTTGATAGATTTAAAAAGTTAGTGATTATACTTAAGAGAAAAATTGTTTGTTAGTCTTTGAAGAAATTGTACAAGAATTTACTAAGTTCAACAGGTTAGCTAAGTTCAACAGGGTTTGAAATAATATTTAAGGCTCAGGACAAGGTTATTCATTCAAATTCAGTTGGTCCTTAAGTCCAAGCATGAGTCATGTTCACTAGATTGATTTACTAGGTATCAGAGCCCTAAGGATCAAGACATTCTTAACTAGAAAATTGAGTATCCTTTACCAACTGTCTAACCTTTTAGTTACTTGCTGACTGCCTATAGGGCAACAGTTTTCACATGGTTAGTCAAGTCAAGTTGATTTGGTCCAGTTAGATTTGACTAGAGCTGGAAGACTCAACTTGATTAATGTATATTGCGTGTTTAACGCCCAGACTCATATTGATGCACAGATATAAGCATTCTTGAGTCCAGGCTATACCCTATGCATCTCACGCCGTTCTATGTTTTTCAATTACAATCAGGGTATACCTAGGTGCTTGTGAGATGCTCTGGCTTAATTCTATGGGAACATGATTTCTAGGGGGAAAGCCTAGGCTATTTCAATTTTTTGAACAATCTAGGAAATTGGGAAGTTTGAAAATTATTTTCTCTAGAATTTGAAAAATGATAAGTAAATCCAAAATTTTGAAAATTATTTTTCCTAGAATTAAAAAAAAAAAGAACTGATGATAAGACACCTACTCTACCCAACACATTCCTATTTGTCTTCTAAGTGCACTGAACTCAAGTTCAGGTAAGGGTTTTGTAAAGATGTCAGCTAGGTTTGATTTGGACTCAACATGGTTGAGTGCAATTTCACCTTTAGCTACATGATCCCTTACAAAGTGGTGTTTTACCTCTATGTGTTTGGTCCTAGAATGGTGAATAGGATTTTTGGTCAGATTAATCGAGCTGATATTATCAATAAAGATTTTTGTATTTTTATAGTCTAGTTGATAGTCTTTTAATGTATGCATCATCCATAACAATTGAGATGCACATTCTCCTAGAGCTATGTATTCAGCTTCTGTAGTGGATAGAGCAACACAATGTTACTTTCTGCTTGACCAACTTACTAGGCACTGACCTAGAATCTGGCAGCTACCACTTGTACTTTTCCTATCTAACTTGCACCCAGCATAGTCTGAATCAGAATAGCCATAAAGGTCAAAGGTGCAAGTTCTTGGGTACCAAAGTCCTACATTTAGAGTTCCTTTAATATACCTAAGTATTCTTTTAACATATGTTAGGTGTGACTCTTTTGCATAGGATTGGTATCTTGCACACATACCTACTGCAAATAGTATGTCGGGTCGACTTGAAGTTAGATAAAGTAAGCTACCTATGGCACTCCTATAGTATTTTAGGTCTACAGGTTTTCCTTCAGGGTCAGAGTCAATATTTATGTTGGTTGCCATTGGAGTATTTATAATTTTTGAATTTTCCATGCTGAATTTTTTAATTAACTCCTTAGCATATTTAGTTTGATAAATGTAGATTCCATCTTTGGTTTGTTTTATTTGTAAGCCTAAGAAAAAGTTGAGTTCCCCAACCATGCTCATTTCAAATTCACTTTCCATTAATTTAATAAATTCTTTTAGGAATTTTGAGTTAGTTGAGCCAAAAATTATGTCGTCAACATAGATTTGGGCTATAAAAATATCTTTTTCTATAGTTTTCACAAACAAGGTCGGATCGATTTGACCTTGGTTAAAGTCTTTGGATATTAGGTAATTAGATAATCTTTCATACCATGCTCTAGGGGCTTGTTTTAGTCCATATAATGCCTTTTTTAATTTAAATACATGGTTTGGGTAGTCTATGTCTTCAAACCCTGGAGGTTGGCTTACGTAGACCTCTTCTTTGATAAATCCATTTAAAAAGGCTGACTTAACGTCCATTTGGTATAATTTGAACCCTTTATTTGCTACATAAGCTAATAGCATCCTAATGGACTCGAGTCTAGCTACCGGAGCATAGGTTTCATCATAGTCTAAGCCTTCGACTTGACTAAACCCTTTGGCTACTAGCCTAGCTTTGTTTCTTATTATATCACCGTGATCATCCAACTTGTTCCTAAAAACCCATTTGGTGTCTATTATTGATTTATCTATGGGTTTAGGTACAAGGTCCCAGACTTGGTTTCTCTCAAATTGTGCTAATTCTTCTTGCATTGCAATGATCCAGTCTGGGTCAGGAAGAGCTTCTTCTATAGTTTTAGGTTCAATTTTGGAAATGAGGGCAATCTGACTAAGGTTTCTATGGGATGATCTAGTTCTGACTCCTAGGTTTGGGTCACCCAGAATTTGGTCAGGTGGGTGAGAAGTACTTATTCTAGTTGGTCTTGCCTGTGGTTCAAGTACTGGTTCTTCTGTCTCATTAAGATTAGGAAGGATTTCATCATCTTCTGTAGCTCTTGGATGAATGTCAACATTGTCAGTTATATTAGGTAAATTGTTTTCTTCATCAAATATTACATTAGTTGTTTCTTCAACTTTCAAGGTGTTTTGATTATATACTCTAAAGGCTCTACTAGTTGAGGAGTATCCTAAAAATATTCCTTCGTTAGACTTGGGAGTAAATTTTCCTAAGTAATCTTTAGTATTTAAAATGTGAACTTTACAACCAAATACTTTTAAATAGTTTAGGTTGGGAATTTTATGATAGTAGAGTTCATAAGGTGTTTTATTGTGAGATTCGTTTATTAAAATTCTGTTTTGAATATAATTTACCGTATTTATTGCTTCAGCCCAAAATTGATGACTTAACTTATATTCGTTTAACATTGTCCTAGCGGCTTCTTGTAGTGTTCTATTTTTACATTCTACTAGTCCATTTTGTTGGGGGGTTCTAGGACATGAAAATTCATGTTGGTATCCATTTATTTTACAAAATTCGGTAAACCTATGATTTTCAAATTCTCCCCCGTGATCACTTCTTATTCTTTTAATTTTAGTATCTTTTTCATTTTCCGTTAATTTGCAAAAGTTACTAAATATTTCATAGGTTTCATCTTTTGTTTTTAGGAATTTTACCCATGTGTACCTAGAGTAGTCATCAATTATTACTAAGCAATATTGGTTCTTGCTTAGTGACTTGGCTCCATGTGAGTCAAATAGGTCAATATGAAGGAGCTCGAGTATGGTGTTGGTTCTTTCTAGATTGGTTGATTTGTGGATTGACTTGGTTTGTTTTCCTTTTTGACACGCATCACAGATTGAGTTTTCAATGAATTTTAATTTGGGCAAACCTCTAACTAGACCATTGTGACTCATTTTTGAAATGAGTCTAGTGTGAGTGTGACCCAGCCTTCTATGCCACAGTTGGGTTTCCTCTTGTTGTGTCAAGAGACACTTTATTGAGGATATTGATAAGTCAATTGTGTTGATGTTATTCTTCCTAAGTCCCTTGAGTCTAATTTCAGGGTTTTCTATGTTTTTAACTAGACATTCAGATTTGTCAAAATTGACTAGATATCCACTGTCACATAATTGACTTATACTTAGTAAATTAAAGTTAAAATTTTCAACCAATAAGACATTTCGGATAATAAAATCGGAACTAAGTTCAATATTACCTTTTCCGATTACTTTAAGTTTACCGTCGTTGCCGAATGCAATTGATCCTAACTTCTTGTACTTGAGTTTTGTAAACTTCAACTTATCTCCAGTCATATGTCTAGAGCATCCACTATCCAACATCCATTATTCCAACTCCTACATATGAAGTAGTTTGAATTGGTTTTTAATGGATTTAAAGATAGCTTATTTGAAGTAGACTCCTTAGATTTTCTGTTTTACTCAATTGTATTCGAAGTAATTCAGCAAATACTTAAGCCTATTTTGAACGTTTTGAAATGATATAATTAAATTTTGACAAGGATAATAAATTTAGTTAATTTTGGAATAATATTCAAGATAATTTAAATTTTAAGTTTATGAAATTTAAGTTTTAAAACAATTTTGAAATTTAAGTTTTTAAAATAATTTTGAAATTTAAGTTTTTAAAATAATTTTGAAATTTAAGTTTAAAATAATTTTGAAATATAAGTTTTTAAAATAATTTTGAAATTTAAGTTTTTAAAATGATTTTGAAATATAAGTTTTTAAAATAATTTTGAAATTTAAGTTTAAAAATAATTTTGAAATTTAAGTTTAAAATTTTTTTGAAATTTAAGTTTTTAAAATGATTTTGAAATTTAAGTTTAAAAATAATTTTGAAATTTAAGTTTAAAATAATTTTGAAATTTAAGTTTTTAAAATGATTTTGAAATTTAAGTTTGAAATTTAAGTTTAAAATAATTTTGAAAAATAAATTTTTTTTTTAACATAAAAATAATTAATTTAATTTTAATTTCTTAGTCATCTCTCTTGATCTAGATTGTCAATCAGGGAATCCTATAATTGTTGTGAGATGAATTATTGTTGAGTTTAAGGATCTGGTTTAACTTTGTGTTAGATTCAGGTTTAGCTTTGGGTTCAACAAGTAAGCATTATTTGGATAAACTTCTGGGCTATGGTGAGTCACAAGGAGTTCATTAAAGTAACCATGCCTTCGAGGTTTTCCAAATAGTCCTACCCATTGAACTTAATACTAATCCTTGGTCTAACTAGTTAGGATCCATTTAAGGGTAGCTTCGGTCAGTTCCACTTGGCCAAATGCACTAGGTCGAAGCCATATCTTCCTAGACATGTGATGCCCAAGTTTCCCTAACGTACTATCATCCAAAAACTTCACCGGTACTGTGGTTCAAGTTAAGCTCAGCCCTTTTTAAACTAGCCTTAATTACCCTACCGGGTAATCTACTCTTGTTTTACCCATTTCGGGTAAATTAGGTTCAGTTACCCTGTCGGGTAGTTCAGTTGGAGGTGCCAGCTAGTTTGGATCCACCATCTATTTTTGAATTTTGAATTTGGAATTTAATTTCGAATTTTTGATTTTGATTTTAATTTTGAATTTTTAATTTCGAATTTTTAATTTTTAATTTTTAATTTCAAATTTTGAATTTTGATTTTGACTTTTGAATTTTGAATTTCGAATTTTTAATTTTGATTTTGAATTTTGAATTTCGAGTTTAATTTTGAATTTTGATTTTGAATTTTGAATTTTTAATTTCGAATTTTGAATTTTGATTTTGAATTTAGAATTTTTTATTTCGAATTTTGAATTTTGAATTTTTAATTTTGTATTTTTAATTTCAAATTTTTAATTTCAAATTTTGAATTTTGAATTTTGAATTTCGTATTTTGAATTTCGAATTTCAAATTTTGAATTTTGAATTTTGAATTTTGTATTATTAATTTCGAATTTTGAATTTTGAATTTCGAATTTTGTATTTTGATTTTGAATTTTGAATTTTTAATTTCAAATTTTTAATTTTGATTTTGAATTTTGAATTTCGAGTTTAATTTCGAATTTTGAATTTTGATTTTGAATTTCAAATTTTTTATTTTGATTTTCTAATTTTTAAGATCGTTTTCCTTTTAGCTTTCCCTGGATCATAGCCTCGATCTCGTCTATCGAGGTAGTGTATTTGATCCTTCGGAACCCAGTATTGGCCAAGTCCAACTTGATTGATCAATTTGGACTTTGAGACCCATGCTTGGACTGATTTACTACTTTGTTTGTTTATTAAGGATAAATAAGATGTATATTTTTTTCACTTTTATATCCCAGCCCAGTTTTGTTGTAGACGGCTCTTTGTGTCCCAAGAATTAGGTCCAAATTCTTGGATCCCAGAGAAAACCGTTCTAACATATTTTTTAAATCTTTTACCTGATTTTTCAAACAAGAATTTTCTTCCTCAAGTTTTTGAACTTGAGTTGAATTTCCAGTTTAAACTTGATCAGGTAAAGAATTAGTGTTTGTCACTTCTTTAAGGACGACTACTTCCTTTAGAAGTGATTTAATCCTAAGGTTCGATTTAGCTAGTTTGCGAAGTAAGTAATTAACTAAATTATTAAGCATTGGAATACTTACATTGGAGTCTGGCCCTTCTGAAATGGATGCGGATCCGTGGCTTTGCTCGGACTCGGCTTCTGACTCGCTCTCGATGATCTGGTCCCGAGCCATCAGTGCGAGTAGACTTGTTTGATCAAGTTCATCGTCGTCGTCCTCTGAAGAAGATTCGTCCCAGGTTGCTTTCAGGGCCTTCTTTATTCTTTGCTTTTTGACCTCCTTTTGGTTGGGACAGTTGGCTTTGATATGCCTTTCTGGTTGAACCCGTAACAAGTGACTTCGAATTTTACCTTTGAGTTCGGTTGGGCCTCCCTGGACTGAACTGCCTTCTTCAGATCTTTCTTGTTGAAGCCCTTCTTCTTCTTATAGAGCTTCTTCACAAGGTTCACGAGTTCACTGGTCAGTTCATCCTCTGAATCTTCTGAGTCGGATTCGTCTTCTGATTCTGATTCAATTTTTCGCCGTACTCTTGATTCCCGTGTTCGACTTGTACCTACAACCAAAGCAATACCCTTCTCGGATGGCTGTGCATTAGTTTGTTCATGAAGTTCAAATTCAGAAAATAATTCGTCTAACTTTAAAGAAGATAAGTCTTTGGAGACCTTGTAAGCATCTACCATTGATGCCCACAATGTACTCCTTGGAAACGAGTTAAGAGCATACCTTATTATGTCTCTGTTTTCTACCATCTGCCCGATTCCATGAAGGGAATTCAGAATATCTTGAATTCGAGCGTGTAACGAACTTGCCGTCTCGCCTTCCTGCATTTTTAAATTGTATAGTTTATTAAGTAACAAATCACGCTTACTTACCTTGGTTTCCGAGGTGCCCTCGTGAAGTTCGATCAGCTTTTCCCAGAGTTCTTTCGCGGTTGAAAAGGGGCCGACTCTGTTGAGCTCCTCCTTGGTAAGACCGCACTGGATGGTGCAGGTAGCTTTGGTGTCGGCTTCCACCTTTTTGATGAAGGCTGGCTCCCAGTTCTCACAGGATGTAGGTTTACCGTCTATATCAGTTGGTAGTTGCAGTCCTGTCTTGACGATCATCCAGGTGTCGAACTGGATCTTCAGATATATCTCCATTCGCCCCTTCCAATATCCGAAGTCTTCTCCGGAGAATAGTGGGGGACGAACAGTGCTATATCCTTCTTGTTGAGTCATTTTAGACCTAAATAAGCAAAAACAAAAAGATCTATTCCAAGACCGTGTCTTGGATTAGTAGTGCGGGAGGAAGAAAAAAAATAACAAGCTCAAGTGGTATTGACCAACTTTGAGAAGAAAATCGATTCGAGAAAAAAAATTAGAATATAGCTATGAGGCTAGATTCTAATCGACTAAAAAAAATGAAAATACCATGAGAAAATTGTCTTGAATAGTGGTTGCACTGATTCAAAACGACCCCGCTCTGATACCAATTGTTGGATCGAGACCGCGCTAGAGGGGGGGGGGGTGAATAGCGCTCGCGGCTATTTCGTTTTTCGGAATCGTAAAACCGATCGAGTAAATGCAGTGGAAATAAAAACAATCACACAAAGAGGCAAACTATTTACTTCGTTCGGAGCCTAGATCGACTCCTACTCGAAGGCCCGCGATCCTTGATCGCTTTCGGTGGGCAACAACTATAAGCACGATAATTTGTACAATTATAGGAATTTACAGCTCATAAACTTTATACCGACAACTAAAGATGGAGAAGCGTAGTTCCGGGTCGTTGGTGTCGCGTCGCAGCACTTCTGGGTCGTCAGGTTCGCAGCACGTAGCAAGAGATTATTCAGTGAGAGTTTTTCTGGAAGAGGTGCTCGAACACTGCTTATAAAGGGTGCTGGAGGCGCCTCCAAGGCTGTCCGAGGCGCCTCCAAGCCCCGGGTTGCACGCGTCAATAAGCGCTGATCAAGTCGCGCATTATCCCTCTGAAGGCGCCTTCAAGGCGCCTCCATGCTGCGGTCCAAGGCGCCTTCACTACCCTTTAAGGCGCCTCCAACTCCAGCGCACAGCCAGCTCACCTTCGCACCTGAGGCGCCTCCAAGCTTCATGGAGGCGCCTCGGACACTGGTCATCCGAGGCTAATGTTGCTCTTTTGTCCCTGCACAATGTGTTAGTCTACAAACTACACACATATCCTACAAGACAAAGTTAGCACACATAATATCATAAATATGAATGAAAGTTTGACAGTCTCCGGACTGTCCGAGTCTGACTTCGGATTTCCGACCGAAAACCCTAGGTCGACCCGACGCCTACTGTTCCCTCTACGGGGAACGCGTCCTCAATGTAACACCCCAAATTTCACTATTTGGAGTCCTAAAAGTCCTTATAAAAATCTAGAAATGCTTTAGAAAAATTCTAGAGATTTTTATAAATTTTTAGAGTATTTTTATGTAATTTTTGGAGGTCGTTTGATATTTTTACCAAAAGAAAGAAGTTGTGACAAAAAAAAATGTCCAAGCCGAGGCTCGAACCGGCAACCCCTGACCCGAGCAAAAATGAGATAACCAAATGGGCTAGAAGTTATTATCTGATATAATAAAGGAAGAATTTTATTTAAGTAATAGAAGTTAATAGCGAGAAATAATAGGGAGAAAATAAGTTACAACTGGGATTCGAACCCACGAGCTGCGCCTTAAGCTGAACGTGGCCAACCAACTAATCCTGCGATCGTTTCTTATTAAAGAAGGAGAAAAATTCCATTTAAGCAGAAGTTGGAACATTTAAAATAAATTGGGAAAAAGGTGCGCGGCTGAGGGATTCGAAACCCAGACCTGTGATTTGGTCAAAACCTAGCTGACCAACTGTTCCAGCGGATGGTTCTGTTTAGAATTGGTAGCAAAATTATTTAACAAGTTAACTGAATTACCCTAGTTATAAAAGAGAGGACTTAAGTGAAATTTCGGGAATTAACCTCTCCTTCTCCTCTCTCGCGGCGTCGACTTTCTCTCGGGCGAAACCGCAGCAGTTGGAAACTAGGGCTTCTCCGGCGGTCGGCCAAAGGGGACCTCTCCGTGGGTTCTTCACAAGTCCGAGCTCCTCTTGTCGAGGAGAATCCGTAAGCACGAGGAAGAGGGCAAGTTTGCGAGATCCTCCGCAAACCCTAGAAGCGTTGGAAGCCTTTTCTTCGGCTGTAAGTCCAAGAAACCCGAGGTAAGTTGCTCACTCACCTGCGGTAAGAGTAGTTCCGAGATTTTCTGCTTTGTTGCTGTGAATTTGAGGTTTCGGATCTTAGTGTTCATGAATTCCGAAGCTTGCTGCAGTGTTGATTTTTGTCGCTTGCTTCTAGAGATTTTAAATTCTGTTGTTGATTCTTTCTTGGTCTTGTTTGCTGCCGTGAGCCCTAAAGAAAGAAGAGAAGGATTGATTGAGTTAAAGCATGAAGAACAGGAGAATGTGGAAGAGGTTAGATAAGGTTTTAATGTTTCCCTCTTAGAATGAAAAGGATTTAGAAGAATGCTATGTTTGTAATACCTCAGGATTTAATTTCCTGGCAGTTGTGTGGGAAATTTTTATACCTGTAGTTTCATGAAGAACAGCTATGTTGTAGGTTCTGTTGCGGCCTTGCTTTGGTATAGCGGTTTTGATTTCTATAGAATAGATTTGAGAAGTTTTGAATCTGAATTATGTTCCTTGCATGGCTTCCACTGGATTGTTGATTCGAGTTAGTTTCAATAGTTAGGAGTGGGTTGAGTTAGTTCTGATGTAGCAAGCTTAAGAAGATTTGATTGCTCCTTTGTAGTTCTGTTATAGCATGCTTAAAGAAGGTCTGATTGCTCCTTAGTGTCCTGTTGTAGCATACTTAAGGAGGAATTCGATTGTTTCTGTGTAGTCCCATTGTAGCAAGCTTAAGGAAGATCTGATTACTCCTTTGTAGTTCTGTTAAAGTGTGTCGCCATGAACTCTATTTCAGAACAGTTTTGTTTTGTAAAGCTTTGATTGTTAGGGATTTTTAGAATAGCCCCAAGATTTTGTTGTTTCCTTTGCAACTCTATTGAAGCATGGTTAAAAGATTACGGTTATCTTATAAAAGTTTAGCTGTGAATAAGTTTTATATGGGTATTGTTTTAGTTTCCAGCAAGCTTTAATTGGTTGTAGCCTTGCAAATCTTGGTTTGAGGTTTAGATAATTTGCTTACCTGAAATCTAAGCATGAGGGTTAGATAATTTGTTTACATTGAATCTGAGCATGAGGTTTAGATAATTTGCTTACATTAAATCTGAGCATGAGGTTTAGATAAATTGCTTATGTTGAATCTGAGCTTGAGGTTTAGATATGCTACTTCCATTCAAGTATATGGATAACATCTGTGCTTGGCTGATTCTGGAATTTTAAATGGATTACGAGTTATAATATCTTTATTGAGTGAATTCCAGATAAGCTGTGTATTAGTCATATTATGAAAAGGAAGTCTGAGAGACGATGAAAATCTTTACTAGCCAGAATATGTTTCTTTTGTTAAGTTGCTTTGCAGAATTTCTATTAAGCAAGTGCAGATTTTGTTAAGCTAGTATGCAGATTTCTTTTAAGCATTCGTGCAGATTTTTGATAAGTATTGTATGTGCAGATTTCTTTTGTATTCTATGCATGATTATGTGTTACATAGTTAGTTTCATTCATAGATGCATAAGAAAGATAAAGAAAAGTATAAGAAAGATAAAGAAAAGAAAGAAAAGGCCGAGGCCTTAAGTAGATCCCAAAGTCAAGACTTTAGGGATTTTTGGCACACAAGGTGTCTATTAAAATGCAAAGGCATTTAAAGAAGAAGTAATTAAGATTATAAGTATTTTACTTTTAAGAAGAGGCTAGTACCCGACTTCCGAGGTTGTCGTTAAACAAATCCAGGTGTCCAATTCCGAGGTCTTGGCCCTGGTAGACCGAGGTCTGCTCTTTTAGGATTGGTGGCTCGCTACCCCAACCTATTAGGGAACGCGCATAAGATGGTACTATGCCTGGGCCCAAGAAGAAAGTTGATTATTATTTTGAAGTATTATAAGTATAAGTTTTTGGACAAGTAAAACGAGTTTTACATAAACATAAAGTATTAAAGATTAAGTTTAGAACAAATGAAATAAGATTCATATAGTTCTAAAAATCAGTAAGTTTAGTTCTTTATTCTACCATGTTTATCTAGTAGATGAGTAGTTTTCATGTTTACCAATTAGATGAGCAGCATGATTAACTATTAGAATTACATGAGTAGATTCCTTAACTTTTCTTTACTATTAGTTTGACATGAGCAGTTATGTTTATGCTTTATTTCTTCTTAGAGCATATAGTTTTTAGTTCTTTTCGTATACATGCACATTCGTGATTTTGTGAGTTAGATAGCGCTTACTAAGCAAATTTTGCTTATAGACTACACTTCCTCTTATTGCAGATACAGGAAAGGGAAAGATATAGAAAGGAAGGCGACAAGGAGGTGATCGAAGGATGTGTGATGGCAGGACTATGGAAGCCTTGGGACTAGGAAAGAAGTTTTAGTTTTAGTTTCCACATTTTAGTTATTGTAAACATTTGAGTTGTATTTTAATGTTCATGTCATTTGAGATTATCCTGTTTAGATTGCATGTAGGATGAGTTTAGTTTAGTAAGTAGATATTTGTGCGTTTGATACTTATTTAACTGCGTGGTTGATTGATATGTGTTCCAGCCGCTTGTGGCTGAGTATATATTGCATGTATTGTTGAATATGGTCACCGGTACAGGGGAGATTCTGCCGAAATTTTTCGGTAGGGTTTCCATGTGATTTTTTTAATCATACCGGTTAAGTAGAGTTAGTAGTTAAGTAACGGTCATCCTTAGAGAGTAGTAGTAGTAAGAAGGGTGATCGTTACACTCACCTACTCCACTCAGGAGATTTACCTGTTGCCAGTCGATCCTCCAGATCGACTGGACTTTTGCTCAGCACTCGACGTTTCCGGACTTTCTGCTGGACATCCGCTTCCCGGCCAGTCCAGTCTTTCACTTGGTTCGCGACACCAGGACTTTCCACCTAGGGTTACCACCCCCTAGGACTTTTGCCTGAAGACGTCGACCTACCAAGACTTTTCGCATAGGGTTACCACCCCCTATGACCTAGAGTTACCACCCCCTAGGGTTTTTTCCCTTTGCCTAACCGCAGCTAGGACTTTCCTAAAATCCTCAAGTAGACTTGTTAGAAAACAAAACACCTTAACTTTGAATCCTTTGCCATTATCAAAACACAAGTTCAATCGTCGGATGCTTCCCGCACCAACACCGAGCGCTGAACAATGTGACAATCAAGAACAGGTACCCTCTTCCATGGATCGATGACCTGTTCGACCAATTAAGGGGAACAACTGTCTTCTCTAAGATTGACCTAAGGTCCGGCTATCATCAAGTGAAAGTGAAGCAGGATGATATACCGAAGACGACATTTCGAACGAGATACGGACACTATGAGTTCATAGTTATGCCCTTCAGAGTGACAAATGCTCCTGCTGTGTTTTTGGATCTGATGAATCGGGTGTTTACGGCATATCTCGATAAATTTGTGATCGTCTTCATTGACGATATCCTCATCTATTCAAGAACCCAAGAAGATCATGCTGAACACTTGAATACCGTACTACAGATTCTTCGAGAGAAACAACTATATGCAAAGTTCTCCAAATGTGAGTTCTGGCTCGATCGAGTATCATTCTTAGGTCATATTATCTACAAGGATGGAGTAATGATAGATCCGAACAAGATCGAAGCTGTAAGTAACTGGAGCAGACCAAAGAATGCCAGTGAATCAGAAGCTTTCTCGGACTAGCAGGCTACTATAGGAAATTTGTAGAGGACTTCTCCAAAATTATAGCCCCTATGACCGTTCTCACCAAGAAGAACAAAAAGTATGAATGGACGGATGACTGCGAGAAGAGTTTCATAGAATTGAAAAGGAGACTGACTAGTGCTCAGATCCTTACTCTTCCGGAAAGTGACAAAGGCTTCGATATGTACAGCGATGCTTCCATATTAGGACTTGGAGCTGTACTCATGCAAGACGGCAAGGTCATTGCCTACGCCTCTAGACAGCTCAAAGAGCATGAAAGGAATTACCCCACTCATGACCTAGAATTAGCAGCCGTGGTCTTTGCTCTCAAAATATGGGGACATTATTTATATGAAGTCCAGTGTAAGATTTATACCGACCACCAGAGTCTGAAATATTTCTTCACACAGAAACACTTGAATATGAGACAACGTAGATGGCTTGAGCTAGTCAAGGACTATGACTGCGAGATCCTTTATCATTCAGGAAAAGCGAACAAAGTAGCTGATGCACTCAGCAGGAAGACCTGTGCCACCTGATGTCACTATTTTAAGTTCGAGGACAAACTTTCTATGAGGTATGGGGTACTGTAACACCCACAAAATATTTGAGCTATATATATATATGGGTATTCTATTTTAGAATAAAAAGGGAAATAGAAATAGAATCAAAAAGAAATAAAAAGAAAGAGAAGTTAAGGCTTGAACCATGAACCTCTCATAATAGAGTTGTGTATGATAACCACTAGAGTAATGAATGATATATGAATAACAAGGAATAGAAATTGTAGTTAAAAGTAAGAGTATGATTAAGAAAGGGAGCAAGAGAAAAATCAAGTAGCTTTCCTCCTCTTCCTCTTGGTTAAGAGAAGAAGCAAGCAAAAGACAAGTTGCCTTTCTTCTTTCTTCTCTCTATTTTTGTGGGAATGAAGAGGGTGAGAGAGTAGAGGAGTCAAGGGGATGAATTGGGACATGTTTCATCCTCATTGAGAATAAATAGGAATGAGAAGAGAAGAGAAAGTTTCGCTACTTCTTCCTCCTTCTTCTTCCTCCTCCTTCTTTCTCCTTCTTCCTCCTCCACCGAGACCTAAACCTCTCCCTCTCTCATTTCCGAAAATCTATGTTAAGGTTTTCTTGCTATGAAAACTAATTCACAAGTAGGAGTCCTCAAGATCTACTCCTTACAAGCAAGAGAAGAAAAGGGAGAACTAGGAAGAGAAGTTTCTTCTTCCTCTTCACAAGAGTACCTTATTTTAAGAAAAAAACTAAGCAAGAAATTTGTAAGTATCCCCTCACCTGTGGTACAAGTTGTTTACGTGTTTTTCCATGAGGTTAGATTGCTTAAAAACCTAGGGTTACTCCTTGAACTTTCGGCCATGATGAGATTTAAGGCCTAGGAAAGCTCAAAATTTGATTTAACCTGCTTATGACTTTCCTTATGATATGATATGAAATTAACATGATATTCTTATGCTTGTATGTTGTTTAGAGCTTAGTCTCATGCTCTTGAACTTTCGGCCATGATGGGATTAAGGGCCTAGGAAAGCTTAAAAATTTGATTTAACGTGCTAATGACTTTCTTAGGATAAGATATAAAGTTAACATGATATTCTTATGCTTGTATGTTGTTTAGAGCTTAATTTCATGCTCCTTGAACTTTCGGCCATGATGGAATTAAAGACCAAGGAAAGCTTAAAAATTTGATTTAACATGCTTATGACTTTCCTTATGACATGATATGAAGTTAACATGATATTCTTATGCTTGTATGTTGTTTAGAGTTTAATTTCAAGCTCCTTGAACTTTCGGCCATGATGGGATTAAGGGCCTAGGAAAGTTTAAAATTTGATTTAACATGCTCATGACTTTCCTTATGATATGATATGAAGTTAACATGATATTCTTATGCTTGTATGTTGTTTAGAACTTAGTTCCATGCTCCTTAATATTCGGCCACAACAAGATTGAAATACCTAGGAAGCTTAGAACCTAAACAAAACATGCTCATGATGTTCCTTATAGTATATGATATGAAATTGGTTTAGGGTTCATATGCTTTTATGTCACTTGTAACCTAAGTTCATGCTTTACAAGTTTCGGCCATAACTAGATTAAAAGACCTAGGAAGCTTAGAACCTAACTAAATATGCTCATGATGTTCTTTTTGATAAATGTTATGAAATTGATTTAGGGTTCATATGCTTTTATGTTGCTTGTACCCTAGGGTAATACCTTGCATGTTTCGGCCTCCCTATGGAATTTGGTGATTGAGATCCAATTATGATTCATTATGTGCCTCACATGCTATGATATGAATTAAGAGATGTTAGTTAATGATTCCATGCATGATTATGTTTCCCTATGATATGTTATATGCTCATTTATGTATGCTTATGAACCATGCAAGATAATGTCTCTTATGATGTGCTATATGCTCAAGTATTCATGCTTTATGATATGACAAGCAAAGGCCTAAGAGTTGCTTCCCTATTAGTTGGGACTAAGAGCACTCTTTTTGATATGACAAGTAAAGGCCTAAGAGTTGCTTCCCTTCTTATTGGGACTAAGAGCACTCTTCATGATATGACAAGATATGATATGCTATGTTATGACATGAACCATGATATGCTATTTTACTTTGTATGGCTTGTACCAGGGATGAGCTCCTAAACGCATAGGTCGATGGTCTATGAAACGAGCCTAGTAAAAAGGGATGAGCTCCTTAGTACGCCCCTAGGTCGATGGTCTATGAAACGGGCCTAGTTCCCTTGTAGGTTGTCACGCCCCAGAGGAGTCCCTGTCCGAGAAAATTTCGGCAGCATCTCCCCTGTACGGTGGACAATCTGAAACTTTTCTACATCCTCACATACCTCAGCCACAGGCGGCTGGAATAATAAAAATAATAAAAATAGAACCACACATTCCACGCAGTTTATATAACAAGTAAACAGAAAAATAATACCCTGACTCGAAATCAACCCTACTCCACTACACTCGTAAAGTTCAAATCCGATGAACTCACCTCTTCTGCCATCCAGGCAGGCATGTAGTAGAATAAATCCAAATCCAAATCCATCAACATAATAAAATCCATACAATGTCCATAAGTAAAATAATCCAAAACATAACAAGTTCAAAACAGTCTAGAACAGAAAAGAAACCAAAAGAAAGCCAATCATATCCTCGAGGTCTGCAGGGACCAGCAACTGGAACTCTCTCCTGACAGCATCAACCTGAAAATATCAACAATGGAGGCGGGGTGAGTCCAACACTCAGTAGGTACAATTGATATGCAAAGTAAAAAAATAACACCTAGCACTAATCATTCGTACAGTCTCCTGATAAAAATAAAGATAAATGCAAACCGAAGTAGACAAGAGAGAATCTGTACTAACCAGGACCCGGTATAAGGACAAACAGTCCGAAAGGTATAGAAGATCTGTATGCATGTCAAACATAGGTATCCAAACAATATGCAGCATATAAATGCATCAAACACAATCACAAACAATAAATGCATCATGCATATGATGCCAATTTCATGGTCACCCCTGACGCCAGTCAGCCAACTCATAACAAAAGTGGGACCGAGTGGGTAGAGCTGTGACAACCGTGCACTCTGCATCACTACCCCTGATGAGTGACCGAGTGGACGGGATGCTGTCGGAGTACACACGTACTCCTACCCCAAATCATAAATGGGGGAGCGCAATGCTCTCATCTCCCGGTACGCTGTGACGGGGAGGGATCTCTAACGTGCTACACGCTGCGTCACACTACCCATGAGCAGACCAACGGAGCACCGGAAGAGCCAAACTGACGTGCTACCACGCTGTGTCACGCTACCCATGAGCGTCACAACGGAGCACAGAACAGTGATGAAACTGGCAATGTGCTCAACAATAATGGAGCAATCTATCGCCAGCATGCGATCATGCAAATGGTGCATGTCACTAAGCATGGTAATATACTAAACCAACCTCTGGACATATAACAATGGGCACAGAGTGAATATATCATATCAAGATATACTGATCAATAAGGTATCAAACCTAAGTCCTGAACATGTGAAACATGGTTATATCACTACCCATGAGCATGAAAAATCAGGTACGAGATCAATATGTGATGCAAACAAACAACCAATCAAATAGGTAACATGTATTGGGCAGTGATTAATCGAAACAAATAAGAAACACAATTAATGCAACATGTTAATTTCATTACTAAGCATATCAAAGACAATAAGTTAAAAGTATCCGCCTCCAAATCGAAAAGATCAATCCGGTCCAACTCAGACGTCGAGATGCTCGTCTCGCGTTAAAACCCTGAGTCACCAATAAATAAATATTTTATTTAGATACACTCCTATAAATAGCTAAATAAAAATCTCTTACCCTAAATTAGGGCAAAACCCTAATCAACAATCACATAAACCTAACCCAGAATCCAACTCATAGCTAGAAATAAACTACACTGTTCGGATCAAGAACAGAATATCCAAAACCAACAATAACCGGATTCAAGAACAAAATCTACTCATCTTACCTCAATTCACAGTCGTGATCGTTGCTAGAGCAAGGGCTGCTGGAGGGGGTTGCTGCCGGAAATCAACAAACCACAGCACACTATACTTGCTGGACACTTCACTACTCGAAACAAAAAGAGGATCAAGCGGTCACAACACAAGGATCAAGTACCTAATTCACTAATTAGGGCAACCCCCTTACCTCTAAGATCACGAACCTGCTGTAAAGAAGAGAGTGGCACCGGCAGAGAGAAACTAGAGCACAACATGACTGCAGTAGATCCAACAGTGGAATTAGGGCACGGAATGGAACACCAATGCTTGGGTTGCTGCTCCAAATCGAAGACCAACGCAAGCTTTTGGATTCCGGCGACAATGCTAGGGCACGGTGAGACCGGCTAGTGGCGCTGTTTTATGCGGCAACAGCGCTGTGTAGAGGTGCGGCAGTGAGGAATAGATCTAGGGCACGGTCCTTTCCTCCTTTGGCCGTCACCTAGGGCAGAGGTGCGGCGGTGCTCTGGTGGCTCGTGGCTAGGGCACAGGGCAGAAGAGGGGAATACAACCGTGAAGACAGCTAGAACTCGCGGTGGCCGGCGGCAAAGACCTAGGGCACAGCGGCGGCTTGAGTACCGGTGAGGAAAAGTGGCGCGATCGGGAGAAGAGAGGAAGGTGACCGGCGCTACTCCGTGCGTCACCGGCGGTAGTGGCGATCGGCGCGCAGATCAGAGGGGAAGGAAGGTAGAGGCTTCCGGTGGTCGGCGCTAGGGCTCGCTGGAGAGGCGCCGGGCGAGGCGGCTCGGGTGCGCGAGGGAGAGGCACGCACAGGTTCGGGGAAGAAAAAAAAACGGAGGAATAAAGAAAATAAAAAGAAATAAAAGAAAAGGAAATGTAAATATAAACATTTCCTCGCTTAAAATGGTATCCTAAACAGGCTTTCCCGGGCCCCGATTTTGTCCCCGTTAACTCGTCCATACGAGCTCCGAAAAATTTCCGAAAAATATCTAAAAATTCTGGAAAATTCCCTTATTAATATTCGCCTATTTCCGGTATTTTACATTCTCCCCTACTAAAAAAAATTTGGTCCCCAAATTTCGTTATCTACCATCAACAAGTACTAACAACAGATATAGAAAGTGTAAATGCTGAACGGTAAACTGAATCACATACCTCACGTAAAAAGATGGGGATATCGAGCTCGGATAGTATCCTCGAGCTCCCAGGTAGCCTCCTCATCCGAATGATGCTGCCATTCGACTTTAACCAGCCGAATAGTCTTGTTCCGCAACTGACGCTCTTTCCGGTCGAGAATCCGTACCGGAACCTCCTCATAGGTGACGTCAGGCTGAACAACATTGTGATATCTGTCAGTACATGTGTCGAGTCGGATATATACCTCATCAACATAGACACATGGAATACGTCGTGAACGCTTGCCAAAGTTGGTGGTAGCGCTAAACGATAAGCTACCGCTCTAACCCTTTCCAAGATCTGGAAAGGTCCAATGTATCGCAGGCTAGCTTACCTCTGAGGCCAATCTCTTCACCCCTTTCGTGGGTGAAACTCACAGAAATACATGGTCGCAAATGGAGAACTCTAAAAGTCTCCGACTCGGGTCAGCATAACTCTTCTAGCAGTCTTATACTTTTGACATCCTCCGTCTGATAGTGTGGACCACTCTGCCTCACGCTGAGCTCTATGAGGTCCCAACAACTGGGCCTATCAGATTCTCGTCCTGATTGACGACTGAGCAACTATGGTAACAAGAATACCCTGCTCTGTTTGTCCCTGCTCCTCAAGGTCTAACTCGGAGAAACCCTGAATCAAGTCTGTGACCACAACTCGGTGGCAAGCTAAAGTCCCTCTGGTCTTCTGGCTAAGTGCATTGGCAACCACATTAGCTTTTCTCGGGTGATAGCTAATGGTACAATCATAATTCTTCAGGAACTCCATCCATCTCCTCTGTCAGATATTAAGTTCCTTCTAAGTAAACAGATCTTTGAGACTCTTATGGTCAGTGAGAATCTCAAATGTAACGCCATATAAATAATGTCGCCAAATCTTCATGGCAAAAATAATGGCGACTTGCCCAGATCATGTACAGGGTAGTTCTTCTCCTGCTCCTTCAACCGACGAGAAGCATAGGAGACTACTCTATCGTGCTGCATCAGAACAGCGCTCAAACCCTTAATAGATGTGTCGGTGCAGAGGACATATCCGTCCTCTCCAGGAGGTAAAAATTCAAAATCGGAGCCGACACTAGTCTCCGCTTCAGCTCCTAGAAGCTGGTCTTGTCATCCTCAGTCCAAGTGAATTTCAAGCCTTTCCAGGTCAGGCGTGTCAGTGACATAACTATCCGAGAGAAACCCTCAACGTATCTTCGGAAATATCGAGCCAAACAAAGGAAGTTGCGAGCCTCCTCTATAGACTCCATCTACTCCCAACAGTAACAACCTCTATCCCCTGTGGAACCATGGTATACTCCTACTGATGCCCGTGTGTCTCAAACATCTCACAGAAGACAACCAAAATACGCACTACTAATCTTCACATCTAGACGTTTCCATCGAAGCATCTCTAGAACTATACAAAGATGAAGTGCGTAACTCACCGTGGATCCGAAATAGATCACAACACCGTCAACAAAGACAATGGAAACCAATCTAAACATCCTGGGAATACCAAAATCATCAAGTCTCTGAAAACCTCTAAGGCTTCCCAAACCCTAATGGTAAAATCATAACACATAATGTCCATATCACAGACATTTCTAACCATAAGATCCCTGAAAATAAGTCTGAAATATGATCACCAACGATATAAATCATCTAAGCATAGATCCTCCAGTGTGAGAGCAACACTCCATCACAGAAAATACCACATATGTGGGAGCAACGCTCTACCACAAGAAATCCTCAATATGTAGGAGTAACACTCCACTATAAATAATCTATAACATGTATCTGCAATAGATATGGGAGCAATGCTCCGCTACAAGCAATCCGAAATATGTATATGTGGGAACTCCGCTCCACCACAACCGATCCATAAGTGTCCAAGGCACCTAACTATCCAACTAGAGGCTGCACGAGATCACTCAACCACATATCACTGTAGGCAGCCAAAGGTATAAACAACCTAGTAAACAAATCAAATCCATAGTCAACTCTATCATCATCCTAGTGGGTTGGCCACCCACTAATAGGAGAATTAGTTGACAGGGTTATACAACCAATAACATAATGTAGACACTCAGCATTCTACATTCAACATAGGTAAAATCATCCTGATGCTACCCACCATACACCTGGTACACATGCACACACAACATATGTATAATCGACATAATCCTCCAATTTGTACACACCAAACACACTCATAGCACAGGTATAAATCAGTGTGATACCTCCAACAATACCTATCAAACCCGTGTGCATATATCAACATAGGTATAATCAACAATACACCTCAACAACACTCACATGACATATGTACACCTATGCCAAGAGTATAATCAACGTAATACTTCCAACAAATCATAATCGACACGAGTATACTCTCAAAACAATCATATAATAAACAAGATACCTCAAATATTACACCCAACACATCTGCACATATCACAACTCAGATTAGATCGATAAGATACATCCAATAAAACACTCAAACATATGTGCACATTCCACAACATAGTTTTTAATTGACAAATACCTCCAATAAACAATCAGACATGTATGTCTAACCACTCGGGTATAATCTACTAGAAACCCACAATAATCATATGTATAAAGGTATACGACCCAAAAGATAAAGTCAGAATTCAATAACATCAAGACACTCTCATTTTTTATCCTAAAAAATATCAGCCCACATAATATCAGATGAATAAGTCTCTACTCCCCATGAGAGCAAGTTAACATTCAAAACATCAAATCATTATTTATCAACATAGTCCAATATCAGAGGAAGTAAACATCAATTTTATCATCCTGTTAACTAACCACAACTAACCAGATTTATTAAAATCTCATAGGCACTCTAAACCATAAACTCTCTAGCACCCGATTTATAATCTGATCACCAACTATAAACATTAAACCTGTGAATATCATACATGACACTCACTATGTCACAATCAACAATAACCCAAATAATAGATCATCAAAATAGTTATCCACTAATAGATCATCAATCAACCACATAACATTTACTCTCATAAATCATTAGAAATCAACACATCACAATATCTGATCTCCCAATATCCCTCAACCTCAAATCATTCTCAACAATGATCAAACATGATAACTCTCCAATGACCAATTTTCATCGTATCGGATACCCTAATATCCAAAAGATACGAGTATAAAAACTCTACTGGCTAAGTCCACAGGAATATATAGGTATCATCCATTACCCAGCTAACAATAGCAGAGGCTGATATGTGCTAACTATAGGTATCTCCTAATAGTAGTAACAGAAGCTAAAACTACTGATGGTATGATATGAAAAATCACCAGAGACTATAATCCTTGATCTCTATTAGGGTCGACCAAGATCAGTGGCTAACCCATCACATGTAATATGGCTACAACAACCAGACAGGTCATAAAGATAAAGTGCTAATAGATGTCCTAACCATCATAAATAAACATCATACCTATTTGCCGTCTGGAGATGTTTCATCGCTGTCCAGTCCCCAACTTCTGACCTCAAAATTTCGAACGAGAAAATCGTCGGAAATCCATATAAATCCGAAACAGAAGTCCGAAACATAACCATAACGGAAATCCGTACAAATCGAAATAGACATCCAAAAATCCAGAACACCAAAAGCAGGTATCCATAACCTGTTCTGATACCAATAAATTGGTATCAGATAAATTTTGAAAATCCAAAATACAAAAATCCAACAAGTATCGCCAAACTTGGCGCTCTGATACCAAGTAAATAAATTGGTATCAGGTTATTCCAAACATCAAAAATACGAAAACAAAAGATCGTATACCTGTGCTCTGATACCACTAAATTGTCACGCCCCAGAGGAGTCCCTGTCCGAGAAAATTTCGAAAGCATCTCCCCTGTATGGTGGACAATCTGAAACTTTTCTACATCCTCACATACCTCAGCCACAGGCGGCTGGAATAATAAAAACAAAAAAAATACAACCACACATTCCACGCAGTTTATATAACAAGTAAACAGAAAAATAATACCCTGACCCGAAATCAACCCTACTCCACTACACTCGTAAAGCTCAAATCCGATGAACTCACCTCTTCTGCCATCCAGGCAGGCATGTAGTAGAATAAATCCAAATCCAAATCCATTAACATAATAAAATCCATACAATGTCCATAAGTAAAATAATCCAAAACATAACAAGTTCAAAATAGTCTAGAACATAAAAGAAACCAAAAGAAAAACAATCATATCCTCGAGGTCTGCAAGGACCAGCAACTGGAACTCTCTCCTGACAGCATCAACCTGAAAATATCAACAATGGAGGCGGGGTGAGTCCAACACTCAGTAGGAACAATTGATACGCAAAGTAAAGAAATAACACCTAGCACTAATCATGCATACAGTCTCCTGATAAAAATAAAGATAAATGCAAACCGAAATAGACAGGAGAGAATCTGTACTAACCAGGACCCGGTATAAGGACAAATAGTCCGAAAGGTATAGAAGACCTGTATGCATGTCAAACATAGGTATCCAAACAATATGCAGCATATAAATGCAGCAAACACAATCACAAACAATAAATGCATCATGCATATGATGCCAATGTCATGGTCACCCCTGACGCCAGTCAGCCAACTCATAACAAAAGTGGGACCGAGTGGGTAGAGCTGTGATAACCGTGCACTCTGCATCACTACCCCTGATGAGTGACCGAGTGGACGGGATGCTGTCGGAGTACACACGTACTCTTACCCCAAATCATAAATGGGGGAGCGCAATGCTCTCATCTCCAGGTACGTTGTGACGGGGAGGGATCTCTAACGTGCTACACGCTGCGTCACACTACCCATGAGCGGACCAACGGAGCACCGGAAGAGCCAAACTGACGTGCTACCACGCTGTGTCACGCTACCCATGAGCATCACAACGGAGCACAGAACAGTGATGAAACTGACAATGTGCTCAACAATAATGGAGCAATCTTTCACACAGCATGCGATCATGCAAATGGTGCATGTCACTAAGCATGGTAATATACTAAACCAACCTCTGGACATATAAAAATGGGCACATAGTGAATATATCATATCAAGATATACTGATCAATAAGGTATCAAACCTAAGTCCTGAACATGTGAAACATGGTTATATCACTACCCATGAGCATGAAAAATCAGGTACGAGATCAATACGTGATGCAAACAAACAACCAATCAAACAGGTAACATGTATTGGGCAGTGATTAACTGAAACAAATAAGAAACACAATTAATGCAACATGTTAATTTCATTACTAAGCATATCAAAGACAATAAGTCAAAAGTACCCGCCTCCAAATCGAAAAGATCAATCCGGTCCAACTCAGACGTCGAGATGCTCGTCTCGCGTCAAAACCCTGAGTCACCAATAAATAAATATTTTATTTAGCTACACTCCTATAAATAACTAAATAAAAATCTCTTACCCTAAATTAGGGCAAAACCCTAATCAACAATCACATAAACCTAACCCAGAATCCAACTCATAGCTAGAAATAAACTACACTGTTCGGATCAAGAACAGAATATCCAAAACCTGTTGGTTGCTACTCGGAAAGCCTATAGGTTCCACTGTACAAAAATTTTGTACAAAGGTCTGAACCTTTTCCTAGCTACCATGTGTTCTTTTAAATTAAATTTTGGATCTCCTGCGGAACTTAACACGTTTGATCCAAAACTTAATCTATTTGTTCTTTTAGGTTTTGACTTGGATCTCCTGCGGAACTTAACACGTTCGACCCAAGTCTCCTTAAGTTATTAATTCCATTAAATATTAATTTCCATAAAAGGTTCCCAGTACTGACGTGGCGAGGCACATGGCCTTCTTGGATATGGGAGCAACCACCACCGACTAGACAAAACCTTTAATAGAAAGCTAATATTTAATTTCCTAAAATAACTTTAGGTTAACCAAAGAGAACAATCAAATCACAAGGAAAAGAAAGAAACAAAAGAACACAACTTCGAAAAAACATATTCGAAATACTAGAACGTAAGCCTCTTGTATTTGGTATTATTTCCATAAATAACTAGCATGATGCGGAAATAGAAATTACTAGTTATACCTTGTAGAAAAACCTCTTGATCTTCTACCGTATTCCTCTTCTAACCTCGGACGTTGTGTGGGCAACGATCTACCGAGATGAGAAACCACCAACCACCTTCTTCTTCTCCAAGCAAGGTTCGGCCACAAAGGAAGAACTTTACCAAAGAAGAAAATCAAAATACTAACCAAGCTCCAAGAGATGCTAGCTTTCTCTCCTTCTTCTTCTTCTTCTCCAAGTAGTATCCGGCCACCACAAGAACTCCAAGAGAGATGAAGTATTCGGCCACCACAAGAGGAAGAGAGGGAGAGGGTAATGGCCGGCCACAACACCAAGGAGAAAGGGAGAGAAAACAATAGAGGTTGTGTCTTGTGAAGGCACCCTCACCCCTTCTTTTATATTCCTTGGCCTAGGCAAATTAGGAAATTTAATTACAATAAAATTTCCTTAATTTCCTTGACATGATTTATTTGAGAAAAATAAAATAAAATTTCCCAAATAAACTCTAACGGCCACATCAAGAGGAAGCAAATTGGACAAGTTTTAATCAACAATTAAAACTTTCCTTATTTGTTTCCGGAAATTTTAAAAATAAAATTTCTCTTTAAAAATCTCTTCATGGTTAATAAAAGGAAATATCTATAATTTTAATTTTATTAACATGTGAATAATTTTAAAGAGAAAATAAAAAACTCTCCAATCTACAAATAAGGAAAGAGATCTAATCTCTTTCTTTAATCTTTGTAAATCTTTTACAAGAGAGATATTTAATTTTAATTCTCTTTAAATTATATCTTCCACATAATAATAAAATCTAAAATTAAATTTCTTTTTTATTTAATTATGGCCGGCCCTACTAGCTTGGGTTCAAGCTAGGGCCGGCCACCTTAAACCCAAGCTTAGGCCGGCCCTAGCTTGGTTCCCAAGCTAGCTTGGCCGGCCCCCTTTAGGTGGGTATAGAAGGTGGGTATATGTGGGTATAGTACTCTATAAATAAGAGGCTACGATAGGGACCGAGAGGAGGAATTGGTTTTGGTCTCCGATAAAATTAAGCATCCCATGTTCGCGACGAACACACAAGTTAATTTTATCAATGATAATTCATTCCACTAGAGAACTATCATTTTACTACCGCACCAATACCAAATCACATCTCTGGGCTCCTTCTTATTATGAGTGTGTTAGTCTCCGTGTTTAAGATATCGAATGTCCACTAATTAAGTGAGTTACTGACAACTCATTTAATTAATATCTAAGTCCAAGAGTAGTACCACTCAACCTTATTATCATGTCGGACTAAGTCCACCTGCAGGGTTTAACATGACAATCTTTATGAGCTCCTCTTGAGGACATTATCAACCTAGTATCACTAGGACACAGTTTCCTTCTATAATCAACAACACACACTATGAGTGATACCATTTCCCAATTTATCGGGTTTATTGATTCATCGAACTAAATCTCACCCATTGATAAATTAAAGAAATAAATATCAAACATATATGCTTGTTATTATATTAGGATTAAGAGCACACACTTCCATAATAACTGAGGTCTTTATTCCTTTATAAAGTCAGTATAAAAGGAACGACTTCAAATGGTCCTACTCAATACACTCTGAGTGTACTAGTGTAATTATATAGTCAAGATAAACTAATATCTAATTACACTATGACTTTCTAATGGTTTGTTCCTTTCCATTCTGGTCGTGAGCTACTGTTTATAATTTATAAGGTACTGATAACATCATCTTCTGTATGTGACACCACATACTATGTTATCTACAATATAAATTAAATGAACAACTACAAACAAATGTAGATAATTAGACCAAATGTGATTCTTTATTCATAATGAATGTTTACAAAGCTTAGGCTTTCAGTATACACTCCAACAATCTCCCACTTATACTAATGACTAAGCTGCCATATCTTCTACCATACATCTGATTCTCATTCCCTCCACATGCCGATCGAAAGCTTTCGCCGGAAGGGCCTTAGTGAAAGGATCTGCCAGGTTATCCGCTGATGCAATCTTGGCGATGACAACTTCTCCTCGCTTCACGATATCTCGTATCAGGTGGTACTTGCGCTCTATATGTTTACTCGCCTTATGAGCTCGTGGTTCCTTCGAGTTTGCAACTGCACCGCTATTATCACAATAAATTGTGATGATCTTGGGCAAACCAGGAATCACATCTAAGTCCATTAGAAAGTTCCTGAGCCATACTGCTTCTTTAGCTGCCTCAGAGGCTGCTACATACTCAGCTTCCATGGTTGAGTCCGAAACGCATTTCTGCTTAACACTCCTCCATGAAATGGCTCCACCTCCTAAAGTAAACACATAGCTCGATGTAGACTTCTTGTTATCCCTATCGATTGGAAATCGAATCCTGTAACCCATGTGAGCAAATCATCTGCTTGGTAAACTAGCATATAATCCCTAGTCCTTCTCGGTACTTTAATATATGCTTTACCGCAGTCCAATGTCCTTGTCCAGTTACTCGATATCTGCTGACCATGCCTACGGTAAAACAGATATCGTACATAGCATTGCATACATTAGGCTTCCTACACCCGAAGCATAAGGAACTGCTTTCATGTCCTCTATCTCTTTTGATGTCTTTGGAGACATCTCTTTAGATAGAGCTACTCCATGTCTAAAAGGTAAGAAACCTTTCTTGGAGTCTTGCATGCTAAAACGAGCAAGGATTGTATCTATATATGAAGCTTGGGATAGACACAACATTCTTTTCTTGCGATCCCTTATAACTTTGATCCCAAGAATGTGTGCACATTCTCCTAAGTCCTTCATATCAAATTGTTTGGACAACCATACCCTTACGTCTGATAATACCTTGACATTGTTGCCAATTAACAAAATATCATCTACGTATAGTACAAGAAATACCACCACGTTTCCGTTACACTTCTTATATACAAAAGACTCATCCGGACTTTGAATAAATCCATATGACTGGATTACTTCATTAAACCGGATGTTCCAAGACCTTGAAGCTTGCTTTAGTCCATAAATGGACCGATTGAGCTTGCATACTAGATGCTCTTTGCCTTTTTCAATAAATCCTTCCGGTTGCTTCATATGGATGTTCTCTTCAAGACTTCCATTAAGGAAAGCTGTCTTGACATCCATTTGCCAAATCTCATAATCCATATGAGCAACAATGGATAAGAGTATCCGGATAGACTTAAGCATGGCTACCGGTGAAAAGGTTTCCTCATAATCGATTCCCTCTTTCTGAGTGTACCCTTTCGCAACAAGCCTAGCTTTGAAGGTTTCTACCTTCCCGTCTGTCCTTCTTTTCCTTTTGTAGATCCACTTGCATCCAACGGCTTTTACACCATCAGGTGGTTCTACAAGCTCCCAGACCTTATTAGAGTACATGGACTCTATTTCAGAATTCATTGCCTTTTGCCAAGATGCTGCATCTATATCTTGGAGTGCTTCGTCATATGACCGGGGATCAGGTTCATGTTTACCCGGGATCAAGTCCGAAGACTCTCCCAAAAACATGAATCTTTCAGGCTGCATTACAACCCTCCCACTACGACGAGGCACTGTCTGTGGTTGTGTATCATGTGTGACACGTGTTGCAGTCTCTTGTGGTACTTCATCTTGTACTGTTGGTACTGAAGTAGACATGTCCTCTCTAAGTTCTTCTAAAACAATTTTACTACTGGGCTTGTGATCCATTATATAGTCTTCTTCTAAAAACTGGGCATTGGTGCTAACAATGACCTTCTGGTCTTTAGGACTATAAAATAAACCACCTTTCGTTCCTTTGGGATATCCTACAAACACGCGAACTTCTGTACGAGATTCTAACTTATCAGTATCTGGTTTCAGCACATGTGCTGGACTACCCCAAATCCGAATATGTCTTAGACTGGGTTTTCGCCCATTCCACAATTCTATGGGAGTAGAAGAAACTGATTTAGAAGGTACTAAGTTCAGAACGTATACTGCTGTTTCCAGAGCATATCCCCAAAACGAATTTGGTAATTCTGAATAACTCATCATTGATCTAACCATCTCCATAAGAGTCCTATTCCTTCGTTCTGCTACACCATTTTGGGGTGTTCCAGGTGCAGATAATTAGGATTGAATCCCCTTCGATAAGTAATTCCTAAACTCTCCTAAGAGGTATTCGCCACCACGATCCGAGTAGTGTCTTGATACTTTTACCTAGTCGTTTCTCCACATCACCTTGTATTCTTTGAACTTATCAAAGCACTGGACTTGCGCGCATTAGGTAAATGTATCCATATCTTGAATAATCGTCTATGAAAAAGACAAAATATTCAAAACCTCCTCTTGCTGACATAGGACCACACAAATCGAGTGAACCAACTCTAACACTTCTTTGGCTCTATACCCCTTGGCCTTGAACGGCCTCTTGGTCATTTTACCTTCTAAGCAAGATTCACAAGTTGGAAAATTTTCCAACTCTAATGAACTTAAAAGTCCATCGGCTATAAGCCTCTGAATCCTACTTAAGTTAATATGACCAAGCCTTAGATGCCAAAGATATGCTTGGTTCATTTCTGAAGGTTCTTTTCTCTTATTAGAATTAGAAGATGAATTATAAATTTCCATGTTTTGCTTTGTGGAAGAATTTGTATTTAAAATATACAAATTGTCAACTAATGCACCAGAACAGATAATCACTTTATTTCTTTTAATAACTACATCGTTACTGAAAGAAACTGAATATCCATCTAAAAACAATTTAGAAACTGAAATTAAATTCTTTCTAAAACTGGGTACATAAAGACAATTTCTTAAAACCAAATTTCTATTTTTACTAAAAGATAAGTAGACGTCTCCCACTGCAACAGCTGCAACCTTAGTAGCATTGCCCATGTAGACAGTAATCTCCCCTTCAGATAGTCGTCGGGTTTCCTGGAACCCCTGCAAGGAATTGCAGACATGATCAGTGGCTCCCGTATCTACACACCAGGTGCTGGTAGATAACACCGCTAAACATGTTTCAACAACTAGAGTATGAGATATACCTTTGTTTTGGTTCTTACGAGGATAGTCCGCCTTCCAATGAAGCACTTGCCCTTCGGCTTCTTCATTCCAGCTTTAAATCCCGTACTCTGAGATTTATTCACTTTCTTTGCTGAACCAGTTTGTTTCTTCTTCTTCTTACCTTTCGGTTTAGAAGTAGAACCATTTTCAGCATAGTGAATTTGAGCATTGTGACGAAATAACCCTTCTGCTGCTTGAAGTTCTGTCAGTAGTTCCCCTAATGAATAAATCCTTTTATTCATATTATAGTTCAGGCGGAACTGCTCAAAACTTCTAGGTAGGGTTTGGAGGATCATATCGATCTGGGTTTCCCCATCAATTTCTCCTCCAAGGATCTGTATTTCGTTCAGATAAGCCATCATGTTTAGGATATGATCCCTTACAGGAGTACCCTCTTGCATGGTGGCTGTCATTATCTTTCTCATAGCTTCTTGTCTAGAAGCCCTATCCTGATGACCAAAGAGTTCCTTGAGATTGTTCATAATATCATAAGCTGTTGGTAAATCTTTATGCTGATGTTGCAATACATTTGACATTGAAGCCAAAATGTAACACCGCGCCATCTCATCTGCTTTTACCCATTTCCTATGATATTCAATCTCCTCTTGGGTAGATTCACCAGTGGGTGCATCAGGGCAATGCTCAGTCAGTACAAATTTATAGCTTTCAGCAGTAAGAACAATATCCAGGTTTCTTTTCCAATCTATGTAATTTGGTCCAGTAAGTCTATTTTGTTGAAGTATGATGGACAGTGGGTTGAAAGTCATCCTAAGAATCACAAATAACTTTTGGTCAGAACTCTAAATTTAGAATAATATTGATTCCTCAAACAATACTATTTTAAATTAACCAACACCTTAAAACACCGTGAATTTTGTATGCCACGTTAGTGTGGACGTATACAAATTCAACATTTGTAAAAGGAGGGTTTTAACCCATTAATTTTATTATCTTGTCAACCTAACTTTTGACAAATAAAATTAATAGTTGGTATTATTTGGTCACACAAATAATAGCAGTGACTCCGTTGGGGAGGATACTATTAGATGTGTCTAAGTGTACACCATTACTTGACACTAAGTCCATTAATAAGATTATGCCCCTTCCGTTGGGGAAGATCACACGCTCTTAATTAACTTCCTATAGTCATCCAAAATGGAAGTCTGTTCTAGTGATCCGCAAACAAGCTCATCCGTTATGGAGGAAGGCACTCAGAGCCAACGCGCAAGCTTGTTTGCATCACTTACAAACCAGTAATGGAGACCATGGGATTTACTTTAAAATCCCTCTCCCACTTAGTTATTTATAAATGAGGAATTTTAACTATGCTAGCCTACTAAACTTGTAAACTAACATGCACACACAGCACAATATAAAAGCAATAAATAGAAAATCTAATTTTCAACTATTATGGCTTTTATCTTTAATTGTCCTCCGTGTGTTGTCATCCGAAGCTGCTGCCATATTTGGCCACCGCCACCGGGTCTAACTGTCGCATCCATCTTGCTCCGAGTTCCGCTGCGCCTCTGGTCCTTAGAAGGTTCCACGCTTTGCAAGATTCGATCCGCGACATAAATAGAATTTTACATTTTTACATAAATAGAAAATAAAAAGAAATAAAAGAAAAGGAAATGTAAAGATAAACATTTTCTCGCTTAAAGGGGTAGCCTAAACAGGCTTTCCCGGGCCCCGTTTTTGTCCCCGTTAACTCGTCCATACAAGCTCCGAAAAATTTCCGAAAAATATCCAAAAGTTTTAGAAAATTCCCTTATTAATATTCGCCTATTTCCGGTACGGACGAGTGGTGCCCATGCCCTGCTCGTATGGACACCTTATATAGAGCAGGGCATGGGCACCTCGCTTACGGGACTTGTGGTGCCCATGCCCTGCTCTATATAAGGGGGTGTCTTCCCCTTTCAAGAGGAGTAGGCTCTCTCTTTTGGGGAGATTCAACTTGGGGTTGTTCTTCATCCTCTCTAGCTTGTTCTAGTAATCCTAAGCTATCTCCACATCCGCATTGACTCCAAAGGCTAAGGATTGGTTCTGAAGATCACTCATCATCTCTAGATAAACTTTTCTATTCTCTCTTCTCATTAGGGATTGGAATGTTTATAATCTCTTTATCTTCGGATCTCTATCTTTGTACTATTGAGTAGATTCATTGTTCTAGGATTAAGTGAGTAATTATGGTGTGATTTGATGTATGAATCTCATGGATATGCCAATTTCCTATTTAGATGATGTTGATGTGTTTTGTATCTATTTGATCTTGTGTGGATGCTTGTGTTTGGATCTCATTACCATGTTTGATTGAATGTTTGTGAGGCTTTTGGATCCTATAGAGGGGCGTTTGTGATAGGCTGCCCCACTAACGGACATTTAGGGATCACCTTATAAAGTGAAGCTAGTCTCTATAAGGAGGTGGGATAGTTGAATGCATTTAGTTCCTGCACTTTTATGTGAATTGAGTGGTGTTGTGTTTCTATGTTGTATGACTGAGGGGTGTTGGTGACAGGCTGCCCCGCTAACGGACTTCATAGGGATTATAACCATTTAATCGCTAGAGGTGTAGATCAAAGTCCCTTGCCAGTTGTCTTCCGTAGGAGAAAACCGACAACTTCCTACAAATGCATGTCAATTCAGGATATGAATTGGAGAACCATGCTACATCAATGAATATCACAATGAAACCAAATTCCTAGAACATTCACCAAACCATATACTTCATTTACTTTCCTAGTTCTATTTCTAGTTGCTACTTAGTTCATTCCCTACCTTATTGATTGTTTAGTTAATTCTACATGAGACATCTCTTGTGCTTATAACCAATCCTTGTGGGATCGATATCTTTTTATTACTGACGATGAAACCGTGCACTTGCGGTTGCGTAACAGGCAACCCAAGGGTTCCTTTAGTTAGATTCAATTTTAGCTTTCTTTTTCATTAGTTAATATTTTTAAATTGTTGTTGTTTTTGTTTTTAGGTTGTACATTGATTCCATGAGCTGGCCATGAATATTTCATGGGCATTGAGGCATTAGAGTAGTTAGAATGGAGGAAATTCAGTAATATTGGACCTAACAGGGCTCGTCCGTGTACTATACATGACCGTGTGACACTTACAGGGGAGGAGGAGCACTCCACCATGTGACTCACACTGGCCGTGTGAGCTCACTTGAGAAGAAGAGGGTCATGGCCGTGTGAAAATACTCAAGAAAAAGAAGGAGGTCGTGTGACACACACGACCGTGTGAGGACAATAGAGAATAAAATGAACTCGGTCGTGTGACACACACTAGCTGTAATGCCCGTAAATTCTCAAAATTATTTTAGAAATATTCTATGATTTTTCTGGAATTTTAGAATATTTTAATGGAATTTTTAGAGAAGCGGAAGTAGCAAAAATAAATAGAAAACGAAAATAGCCTACGCGGGAATTGAACCCGAGACCTACGGGTCCTATGACTTATAGATAGCTTTAGTAACCAAGTGAACCCAACATGGCCGTGCTGAAGAAAAAGGGGATCAATTAAATTTATATTAAAGTTGGGTGAAATTACCCACTTAATATAAATAGGGAATTAATAAGTGAAGATTTATTTTGGAACGTGACTTTTCCTCCTTCCCACCCTAGCCACGCCGCCCCCTTTCCCTCTCCTTCTCTCGGCGCCAACCACAAGAACCAACCTAGGGTTCCTTTCCAAGGGCTTCAAGGACACCTTCCGGCGACGACTCCGGCACGAGGACGTTTCTCTCCGCGAGAAGAACGCGTGGACGCAAGAGAATCGTCGAGAAGATCGTCTCCTCTGGAAATCTAGCGATTAGAATCGTAAGAAAATCCGAACAGGAGGTAAGAAACCCCTCACCTACAGTATAAGTAGCTCTCGTGTGAATTACATGTATTAGTTTAGTAATATGTAGACTATTGACACAAAGGATGCAAATTAGCGCATACCAAATGTTCGATGTAAATTGTTTAGAACAGAAAAATGCAACTTAGGCATTTTAGTGGTTTAGATAAATGCAATAGAAGCATTTCATAGCATATTGAATCTTGCTCCAGCTTTTACTAGACCAGATGCCCAATGGGTGGGCTCCCACAGTCGCCTCTAGGTTTAGATAACCTAGTTCTGGGTTTAGACAACCTTGTAAAAGCAAGACAAGAATTTATTAGCTTATGTTCAGTATTTTACTTTCTCAGTGGCACTGTACTGGATTAGATATCCATTGGGTTGGACTCCCATAGTCGTCCCTAGGTTCAGCTAACCTAGTAACCCTACTAAATTCGGGACTTGCAAACCCGGGTCTAGTTGGGGATGCGCGCACAGCAAAGTACAGTTGCCGGGCCCAAACAGCAGCTTGATTATTATTTTAATCTACTTATGAATATAGTTTTCAAACATCACAAATTAGTCATGTGAGTTCAGTCAGCTTTAGCATCAGATTAGTATTAGCTTAGCTCAGTTTTATATCAGTTTAGTTTTCTGTTGATACAACATGATAGTTTATGATTAGTTCTAGTGCTATGATCAGTTTTATTTCTATGTGTTGTATGCCATGCCATGTTTAGCATATTCAGTATGTTCTTTTCAAATAGCATGTTTTCAAAGCATAAATAGCATCGTATGAATGTTTTGTGAGATAGATGGTTTCTTACTAAGCATAAAGCTTACAGATACTCTTTCCTTATACTGCAGATAAAGGTAAAGGAAAGATGGACTAGCGGAGGCTGGAGGGCAATGCGATGAGGATGTGTGTGGATGGAACTTGGAATAGAGATCTTAGGGAATTTCAGCAAGCTTGTTTTAAACATTAGAACCTTTTAGCATTTTATTATTTTGCATCTTAGTATGTTAATTGCTATGAATTAGTTAATCATGCACCCTATCATGCTTAGAATAGTATTTGTGTGATATCAGAATGTTTTGATTGAGTTTAGAACTCATATATGTAATCCTGGCACGAAACAGTACTGAAATCAGAGTGTTGGTGTGAAATCAGAAACCCCAATCGATCGGCCGATCGATTGGAGGCTTCTCAATCGATCAACCGATCGATCGGGAAGCTCGTACCGCGAACAGTAGGCGTCTGGATCGATCAGCCGATCGATCCAGCGAATTCTGTCACGAACAGAAGGCTCTGGGATAGATCACCGGATCGATTGGCCAGTCTGGATCGATCAGCCGATCGACCCAGACTATCGTCCCGAGCACAGTAGCGTGCCGGATCGATCGCTGGATCGATCCAACCTGAATTCACCATACAGTAGCATGATGGATCGATCACTGGATCGATCCGATGTTTCCAATCGATCCGTGGATCGATTGGGAGGCCTGATCACAGCAGGGAAATCTCTAGTTAAGTTCCTTGACCATAGGGGGAGGTAATAACGATATGAATAGTTTAGATTACACCCTTAGCATATGTAGAATGGAGAAAAGATAATAGTTTAGTAAAATTTTAATTAGTACAACTTCCGCATCTAGATTTAGTGATGGTCAGGGAGTAGTTAGCACAGATTAATGTAACGATCGGCCTCACAGCCTAGTAGGAGGCGGGTCGTTACAGAGTGGTATCAGAGCAGTTTCCATACTTCCTACACACACATCAGCATTGAACCTGCAGCTTCCAAGTAAGAATACCTCTCACTCTATTTACGTTTCTTGTTTTCTGTTTATAGCTCATGTTTATAGATAACTAGAACATGTTTATATATGATAGCACCTGACAAAATTGTAGTAGTAGTCATATAAACATGATTAGATCAATTATGTATGTCCTCTATGTCTTTAGAAATGGCACGAGGACGCCCAGCTAGAAGGGCACCAGCTACTGAGCCCCAGCATGAGGTATGTAGCGCCCGCCCTCCCTGCTAACCCTAAGGGACGGGGCTACGATACTCCATGTACAATTTTTTTCTTTTTAAAACAGCGAAAGACTTAAAATAATTTTCTTAGTTTAATAAAAACTTTTCTTTTGTCTTTCTTTTCATCAAATCCGAACTACACTATCACGGCATCAATAACATGATATCAAAAGTAGTAGAAACATAACATCAAGTCAAACATACGATACTACAATTCAAGATACCAAAGCATAGTTCTTTAAAAGTTTTTAAAGCAGGTTCTTATTTGTTTGTCTAGCCACTGCCACACACATCTCCTGGCCTCTCCTGCTACTCCTTTAGCTCATCCAGCTTTTTCCTTTATCTGTGGTACAAGGAAAGTAAGCTATGAGCACTCATGGCTCAGTAAGTTCCTTTCCTACTCACTAAAATCGAAAATCATCACATGAACAAAGAATGTCTCAACATAACATGATCTCAACTAGTCATGGCATAACATATCATACTCTTTAAGCATATCATGCAACATAACAAAATCATAACTAGTCATGGCATATCATCTCTTAAAGCATAGCATGAAACATAACATAATCATATCTAATCATGGCATATCATAGTATCATCATAAGGTGGCATGGCATATCAAGCTCTTAAAGCATAGCATTAAACATAACATAATCATATCTAATCATGGCATATCATAAATCATAGCATCATCACAACATGATCATAAGGTATATGCAATATGATTTTGAAAACATGTATCCGAAAAACATGTGTATGTCTCATGACCTTTAAAACCATTTCTTCTTACATATATACTTGAACATAATCTCAACATAATCAGGGCCCCGGCTAGTACCACACATAGATAAATCACGTAGATATGCGCGCTTCCTAAGTATATCCAAGGTAGCAAGTCTTGAATCATACTAGGAACTAGGTCCGGATCACACAGCCATAGACCTAGGGGCGTACTAAGGAGCCCATCCCTTTGTTTTTACTAGCCTGGATCACAAAGCCAAAGGCCTAGGGGCTGATTAGGAGCCCACCCTTGGTACAAGCCTTACAAAGTAAAGTAGCATGTATAAATATGCATCATTTAGTCACATAGCATATCATAGAAGTATGCATCACTTAGGCATATATTATGTCATAAAAGTATGCATCACTTAGGCATACATCATATCATAAATAGTATGCATCACCTAGGCATACATCATGTCATAAAAAGTATGCATCACTTAGGCATACATCATGTCATAAAAAGTATGCATCACTTAGACATACATCATGTCATAAAAAGTATGCATCACTTAGGCATACATCATGTCATAAAAGCATGCATATTTTCACCACATAGCATATCATGAGAGCATGCATATTTTAGGAACATAGCATATCATCAAAGCATGCATATTTCTATCCACATAGCATATCATAAAAGCATGCATATTTTAAGCACATAGCATATCATCAAAGCATGCATATTTCTATCCACATAGCATATCATGAAAGCATGCATTTTTTTAAGCACATAGCATATCCTCAAAGCATGCATATTTCTAAGCACATATCATATCATGGAAAGTATAAATCACAAGCATGCATGTTTAAGCATAAGGGTGTATCATGTGATTATACTATCATAAGAAACATGGTAACATAGTTAGCTTGGGTTCTAAGCTTCCTAATCCCTTGGGTTCTTATCATGGCCGAACCCCCTTTAGATCTCAATTTAGGTAAAAACAACCTGCAAGCATGTGGAACCTAAATTATCATCACATCAATTTCATAGGAAGTATTATAAGCATGATTAACTTGGTTTCTAAGTTCTCTAAGTCCCTAAACTTCATGTGGCCGAACCCTATCAGGTGTGAAATAAGGTCCCAAATGTCATGAAAGCATGGAAACCTTAAACCATATTTATAGCATTTTTTTCCAAGTAACATAGTAAGCATATTTGAGCTAGTTCCTAAGTTCTTCAAGCCGTTAACATATGTCATGGCCGAAATTTAACAAGTATTCATTAGGGCTAAAAGCAAGCATACAAGCATGTGAACTCGAACTAACATCATGTATAAATTCATAATAAGGCATCATACAATGGGTATGGCCGAAACTTACCCTAGCCTCATTTTAGGTTATTAAACAACATATAGCATGAGAACTTTGGCTTTCTACTTATCATATTTCATGTAGAGTGACATTAGCATATTTAATTTTTGTTCTAGGGTTTCTAGGGTATCTATCCCTTCATGGCCGAAACATACAATGGTCCATTTAGGTCATGGAAAAATTATACAAGCATGTGACACAATCAACATATTATCATATTTCCATAAGAAGCATTTTTAACACAATTGGTTTCAATTCTAAGGCCTCTAGGTCATTTAAACCCTACTTGGACGAGACTCATCAGTGTTTAAATTTGCTTCAAATAGCCTAAAAGCATAGGAAGTCATACAAGTTTCATAGCATGTATAAAGACAAGCATAATAAACATACATGTGAATTGTGTCTTACGCTTCCTAGGTTTCTTTCCTTTTTCTTTTATTTTTCCTCATGGCCGAAATCTACCAATCTCTAAACTAGGTTTTAAGTGGCCTAAATCATGGAAAACCTAAGTAAGTTTCATGGCAAAAATTACTAAGAACATCATATACAAATTTGGTTCATAAACAAGCTAGGACCCTTGTGATCTTACATGTCATATATCATGTAACTAAATTCTCTATACCCTAATTAAGCATGAGAGCATTAAACAACTTTCATATCTTAATATCACAGAGGTCTTGAGAATGTTAAAATTTTGTTTAAGCTTTTCTAAGCTATCCATCTTATCATGGCCGAAAATCTTAATGAAGAGTTCATGAATTTCTAGCAATATTCGACATGCAATTCTTTAAGAGAACTCTATATTCTATCATATAAACATGGTTACTTAAATTTAAAGGTCTTCCTAACCCTAAGCTCTTTTCTTGGCCGAAACATATGAGTGGATTTCTTTTGGTTCCAAGTAACTTTCAAGCAAGAAAAACCAATAAAAGACCCTTAGTAATTCATGGAGGGAATCTTGTACTAGTTTGGTTAAACAATGATTTCCCTAACCTCTTTAAAATATTTTTGGCCGAAATTCTAGGGTTAGGTACTCCTCTGACCAAGCATCATATAGGTATAAAAACATGAAGGAAAACCTTCCTACATAGCATAGAAAAATATCATGAAATGAGGACTTGTTTAAACCTTCCTAGATTTGAAACTCTTCTTTGGCCGAATTTTTCTTAAATTCTATTCTAGGTTTTCTAATCCTCATAAAATCTGAAAAGTACATAAAACGCCTTGTACCACAGGTGAGGGGAAGCTTACATCCTTTTCGCTTGTGGATCTAAGGTGTGGTGATGGAAGAAGTAGCCTCTTCTTCTAGTTCCCTTCCCTTGATTCCCTTGCTAAGTCCTCCTTGTATCTTAGGCTTTCTTAGGAGAAAACCTTAGCTTGGGGCCGAAGATGGAGGAGAGGGGACTGAGGGTTCGGTGAGGGAGAGGGAGGATGAGAGAAATGAGAGAAAAATAAGATCTTCTCTTTACATATTATCTTTTATGTTAAGGGGGAAGAGGTAGCAAAATTGGTTTTTGCTTTCCTTCTCCCTTAGCCCCTTTTCTTCATTTTTTTATTTTTATTTTATTTATTTATTTGTTCTCATCATTCATGATGAAACAAGGGGGAATGAATCCCCTTAATTCCTTTCTTTAAGTCACGGCAAAAAGGGTGAGGAAGAGGGAGAGAAAAGAAGGAAGGCAAGTTGCCTTTCTCTTGCTCTTTTCTTGTTTTCTTTTGGCTAGCTTTTACTCTCATCTTTATCATGAGTTTCCCTCCTTTGCTATCAATATATTATTCCTATCCCAACTGGTTATTACCCATTAATCCTATCATTTACATCATGAGAGGTTCAAGGTTCAATCCTTGACCACTCCCTATTTTTATTTCTTTTTATTTCTTTTTGGTTCAACATTCTACTAATATTTTTATAAGGCAAGTTCATCATTCTAATATTTATCTTAAAATCTTAGTGGGTGTTACAGTACCCCGTACCTCATAAAAAGTTCGTCCTCGAACTTTAAAATAGCTCCGGGTACTTTTGTTTCATATCGTCCTCGCGCTCCCAGGTGGCTTCTTCAAATCGTTGATTCCGCCATAGAATCTTTACTAAGGGTATTTCTTTGTTCCTTAACCTCTTGACTTCTCGGTCCAAGATCTGGATAGGTCTACTTTCATAACTTAGGTCCTCTTGAACCTGTACTGACTGTGGCTCAATTACTTGATCTGTGCTGGGAGTACACTTCTTGAGCATCGATACATGGAACACATTGTGAATGGCTGCCATGTCTGGAGGTAGTTCTAGTCTGTATGCGACTTGGCCCACTCTTTCTAAAATCCGGTACGGTCCTACGTATCGTGGGCTTAACTTGCTCCTCTTTCCGAACCTCATTATCCCTTTCATGGGGGATACCTTAAGGAATACCAAATCCCCGATGTTGAATTCTATCGGCCTGCGCCGTTTATCGGCATAATTCTTCTGCCGACTCTGAGCAGTTTCTATTCGTTGGCGAATCTTCTGTATAGCTCGGGTGGTGTCATCAATAAGTTCCGTTCGGAACCCCATTTCCTTCTTTTCACCACTTTCATACCAGCATATAGGGGATCTACATTTCCTCCCATAAAGAGCTTTGTAAGGTGCCATTTTAATAGTAGCTTGGTAACTATTATTGTAGGCGAATTCTGCCAGGTATAAATATCGGAACCAGCTTCCCTTGAAGTCCAGGGCACAAGCTCTTAACATATCCTCTAATATTTGGTTCACTCTTTCAGTTTCCCATCGGTCTGAGGGTGGAAAGCTGTACTAAATAACAACTTCGTGCCGAGGGTCTTCTGAACGCACTCCCAAAAGTGTGAAACAAAGCGACAGTCTCTATCAGAAATAATGGTCTTAGGAATACCATGTAGCCGAATGATTTCATTAACATATAACTGAGCTAGCTGTTCAGTTGAATAAGTCATTTTGATTGCCAAAAAGTGTGCGGACTTCGTCAATCTGTCTACAATCACCCATATAGCGTCATATCCGTTTGTCATCCTGGGAAGACCCGAAATGAAATCCATAGAGATTTCTTCCCATTTCCATTCTGGAATTTGGACAGGCTGTAGTAATCCGCCCGGTCTCTGGTGTTCAGCTTTTACCCTTTGGCAGGTCAGGCAAGTACTGACATACTGAGCCACTTCGCTTTTCATACCAGACCACCAAAATTTCTTTTTCAGGTCCTGGTACATCTTAGTGGAGCCCGGGTGTATTACATAGGGCGTTGTATGAGCTATTTCTAGTATTTTCCTTCGCAACTCTGGGTCCTCTGGAATGCATAACCGATCCCTGAGGTATAATATCCCGTTGTCCGCGATACGGAATCCGTCATTCTTTCCTTCCAAAGTCTCTTGTTTGATTCTCTGGAGGTTTTGGTCACTAGTTTGCTTTTCCAGTATACTCTCAAATAATGTCGGTGTTATGGTGAGGGTAGAAAGTCGCCCGGACATAGTTTCGACCCAAGGATACGAAACACGTCTCGGTTCCTCGATGGATTCCCATATTGGTTCATTTCCAGCATTAAGTAAAACTTTAGCATATTGATTGAAATTAGGTAGCTGACCTGAGACGATGGCAGAGGCGTTCGCCACGTCATCCTGAGCGAGAGAGTAGACTCTGGCATTGGTCATAGTGGGAGGGGCCTCCAATCTTCCTTGGCTGATTGAAGTCCCTTCTATGGCAGTATGCATCTGGTGGAGCTGTGCAGGGGTACTCCTAGTGCCTGAAACTGAGTAGGGCAATTTCTTGCCAAATGACCTTCCTTTCCGCAGTGGTAGCACTTTCTGGTGCTTAGGAGACATACTCCAGAATGCATCTTTCCACATGTGGCACACTGAGGGTACTTGGTTTGCTTATTGGCCAGACCACCTTTTGCGTTGTTCCACTGTTTCCTCTTTCCACCTGAGTTTCCTTTCCAGCCGGTTCTGGTATTGTGCGATTTTTTTCCTCCGATCAGTGCTTGGTTCTTGCCCTCATTCATTGCTTTCTGATAGTACTCGGTAATCAGGGCACTGCTGACTAGCTCCTCTGCAGTCTGCGGTCTATTAACTCCGCCGGCTACGTTAAGAGCTATCTCGGGTCGGAGCATCTTTAACATTAACCGGACCCTTTCTTTTTCGGTACGGATCAGTTCTGGGCACAGACGTGCTAGGCGGTTGAACTTCTTGACGGCTTCGTTAACTGACAGATCACCTTGCCGGAACTCAGTGAACTCGTCATAGTGCTTGTTGGTCACTTGCATATGGAAAAATTCTTCTAAGAACTCTGTCTCAAAATCTTTCCACTGCATCTGGTTTATTTGTCTTTTCGCCTTTACTCGGTCCCACCACATCCGGGCATCTCCGGTAAGGCAGAACGACGCGCATTTGACCTTCTCGTGTTCAGGCCAGTCCAGTAGTTCCATTATGCTCTCCACGGTCTTGAGCCAGGCTTGTGCATCCCATGGTTCGCAGTTTCCCGAGAATGCTTCCGGTTTAAGCCTTTGCCACTGAATCAGATAGGCCTCTTGTCGGACCATCGGAGTAGGGGCTGCCGGGGGTACTGGCGCGGCTGTAGGTATAACCGGTAGTGTATTCTGATTTGCCGGTGGGGTAACCGGGTTGCCTTGCTGACCCATTAAGGTAGTGATCAGCTACTGTTGTTCTGTGATCTGATGCTGGAGGTCTGCGACTACCTGTGTCAGGTCTGGTGGAGTCACTGTCCCCTCGGTTTGGGCATTGCGTGTCCTAACCATGTTGATCTAAATAATGACAAATAGACTAGTGTAAGTGGTTATCGTTTTTAGCCAATCTAACGTACTGTTTTGTTTCTATCTATTTGTTCTGGTATTATTCCTAACCTACTAATATGTAATCCTAATCTAAATTATAACTAAAAGCATAGAATAAAGCATCAAACATAAGCAAGCAAAACATGAAACTAAAGCATAAGCAACATAAGGAAAAATAAAGAATAGAGTGACAAGCAATATAACATAAGGAAATAAAGCATGAGCAACATAGGGAAAAATAAAGAATAGAGTGACAAACAATATGACATAAAGAAATAAAGCATAAGCAATATAGCAAAGAAAATAAAACATAGGCAATATAACAAGGAAGAAAAATAAAGCATAAGTCATATCACATGAAACTAAGCATAAGCATATAACAAGAAAATTAAGAATAAACATTCTTACTTGGAGCGGCAGGTCGGAGGCTTGATGTGTGTGTAGTGAGCTGGCAAAAACTTGGCTCTGATACCAACCTGTAATGCCCGCCCTCCCTGCTAACCCTAAGGGACGGGGCTACGATACTCCATGTACAATTTTTTTCTTTTTAAAACAGCAGAAGACTTAAAATCATTTTCTTAGTTTAATAAAAACTTTTCTTTTGTTTTTCTTTTCATCAAATCCGAACTACACTATCACGGCATCAATAACATGATATCAAAAGTAGTAGAAACACAACATCAAGTCACACATACGATACTACAATTCATGATACCAAAGCATAGTTCTTTAAAAGTTTTTAAAGCAGGTTCTTATTTGGTTTCCTAGCCACTGCCACACACATCTCCTGGCCTCTCCTACTGCTCCTTTAGCTCATCCAGCTTTTTCCTTTATCTGTGGTACAAGGAAAGTAAGCTATGAGCACTCATGGCTCAGTAAGTTCCTTTCCTACTCACTAAAACCAAAAATCATCACATGATCAAAGAATGTCTCAACATAACATGATCTCAACTAGTCATGGCATAACATATCATACTCTTTAAGCATATCATGCAACATAACAAAATCATAACTAGTCATGGCATATCATCTCTTAAAGCATAGCATGAAACATAACATAATCATATCTAATCATGGCATATCATAGTATCATCATAAGGTGGCATGGCATATCAAGCTCTTAAAGCATAGCATGAAACATAACATAATCATATCTAATCATGGCATATCATAAATCATAGCATCATCACAACATGATCATAAGGTATATGCAATATGATTTTGAAAACATGTATCCGAAAACATGTGTATGTCTCATGACCTTTAAAACCATTTCTTCTTACATATATACTTGAACATAATCTCAACATAATCAGGGCCCCGGCTTGTACCACACATAGATAAATCACGTAGATATGTGCGCTTCCTAAGTATATCCAAGGTAGCAAGTCTTGAATCATACTAGGAACTAGGTCCGGATCACACAACCATAGACCTAGGGGCGTACTAAGGAGCTCATCCCTTTGTTTTTACTAGCCTGGATCACACAGCCAAAGGCCTAGGGGCTGATTAGGAGCCCACCCTTGGTACAAGCCTTACAAAGTAAAGTAGCATGTATAAAAATGCATCATTTAGTCACATAGCATATCATAGAAGTATGCATCACTTAGGCATACATTATGTCATAAAAGTATGCATCACTTAGGCATACATCATATCATAAATAGTATGCATCACTTAGGCATACATCATGTCATAAAAAGTATGCATCACTTAGGCATACATCATGTCATAAAAAGTATGCATCACTTAGGCATACATCATGTCATAAAAGCATGCATATTTTCACCACATAGCATATCATGAGAGCATGCATATTTTAGGCACATAGCATATCATCAAAGCATGCATATTTCTATCCACATAGCATATCATAAAAGCATGCATATTTTAAGCACATAGCATATCATCAAAGGATGCATATTTCTATCCACATAGCATATCATGAAAGCATGCATATTTTAAGCACATAGCATATCATCAAAGCATGCATATTTCTATCCACATAGCATATCATGAAAGCATGCATTTTTTTAAGCACATAGCATATCCTCAAAGCATGCATATTTCTAAGCACATATCATATCATGGAAAGTATAAATCACAAGCATACATGTTTAAGCTTAAGGGTGTATCATGTGATTATACTATCATAAGAAACATGGTAACATAGTTAGCTTGGGTTCTAAGCTTCCTAATCCCTTGGGTTCTTATCATGGCCGAACCCCCTTTAGATCTCAATTTAGGTAAAAACAACCACCAAGCATGTGGAACCTAAATTATCATCACATCAATTTCATAGGAAGCATTATAAGCATGATTAACTTGGTTTCTAAGTTCTCCAAGTCCCTAAACTTCATGTGGCCGAACCCTATCAGGTGTGAAACAAGGTCCCAAATGTCATGAAAGTATGGAAACCTTAAACCATATTTATAGCATTTTTTTCCAAGTAACATAGTAAGCATATTTGAGCTAGTTCCTAAGTTCTTCAAGCCGTTAACATATGTCATGGCCGAAATTTAACAAGTATTCATTAGGACTAAAAGCAAGCATACAAGCATGTGAACTCGAACTAACATCATGTATAAATTCATAATAAGGCATCATACAATGGGTATGGCCGAAACTTACCCTAGCCTCATTTTAGGTTATTAAACAACATATAGCATGAGAACTTTGGCTTTCTACTTATCATATTTCATGTAGAGTGACATGAGCATATTTAATTTTTGTTCTAGGGTTTCTAGGGTATCTATCCCTTCATGGCCGAAACATACAATGGTCCATTTAGGTCATGGAAAAATTATACAAGCATGTGACACAATCAACATATTATCATATTTCCATAAGAAGCATTTTTAACACAATTGGTTTCAATTCTAAGGCCTCTAGGTCATTTAAACCCTACTTGGTCGAGACTCATCAGTGTTTAAATTTGCTTCAAATAGCCTAAAAGCATAGGAAGTCATACAAGTTTCATAGCATGTATAAAGACAAGCAAAATAAACATACATGTGAATTGTGTCTTACGCTTCCTAGGTTTCTTTCCTTTTTCTTTTATTTTTCCTCATGGCCGAAATCTACCAATCTCTAAACTAGGTTTTAAGTGGCCTAAAGCATGGAAAACCTAAGTAAGTTTCATGGCAAAAATTACTAAGAACATCATATACAAATTTGGTTCATAAACAAGCTAGGACCCTTGTGATCTTACATGTCATATATCATGTAACTAAATTCTCTATACCCTAATTAAGCATGAGAGCATTAAACAACTTTCATATCTTAATATCACAAAGGTCTTGAGCATGTTAAAATTTTGTTTAAGCTTTTCTAAGCTATCCATCTTATCATGGCCGAAAATCTTAATGAAGAGTTCATGAATTTCTAGCAATATTCGACATGCAATTCTTTAAGAGAACTCTATATTCTATCATATAAACATGGTTACTTAAATTTACAGGTCTTCCTAACCCTAAGCTCTTTTCTTGGCCGAAACATATGAGTGGATTTCTTTTGGTTCCAAGTAACTTTCAAGCAAGAAAAACCAATAAAAGACCCTTAGTAATTCATGGAGGGAATCTTGTACTAGTTTGGTTAAACAATGATTTCCCTAACCTCTTTAAAATATTTTTGGCCGAAATTCTAGGGTTAGGTACTCCTCTGACCAAGCATTATATAGGTATAAAAACATGAAGGAAAACCTTCCTACATAGAATAGAAAAATATCATGAAATGATGACTTGTTTAAACCTTCCTAGATTTGAAAACTCTTCTTTGGCCGAATTTTTCTTAAATTCTATTCTAGGTTTTCTAATCCTCAAAAAATCTGAAAAGTACATAAAACGCCTTGTACCACAGGTGAGGGGAAGCTTACATCCTTTTCTCTTGTGGATCTAAGGTGTGGTGATGGAAGAAGTAGCCTCTTCTTCTAGTTCCCTTCCCTTGATTCCCTTGCTAAGTCCTCCTTGTATCTTAGGCTTTCTTAGGAGAAAACCTTGGCTTGGGGCCGAAGATGGAGGAGAGGGGACTGAGGGTTCGGTGAGGGAGAGGGAGGATGAGAGAAATGAGAGAAAAATAAGATCTTCTCTTTACATATTCTCTTTTATGTTAAGGGGGAAGAGGTAGCAAAATTGGTTTTTGCTTTCCTTCTCCCTTAGCCCCTTTTCTTCATTTTTTATTTTTATTTTATTTATTTATTTGTTCTCATCATTTATGATGAAACAAGGGGGTATGAATCCCCTTAATTCCTTTCTTTAAGTCACGGCAAAAAGGGTGAGGAAGAGGGAGAGAAAAGAAGGAAGGCAAGTTGCCTTTCTCTTGCTCTTTTCTTATTTTCTTTTGGCTAGCTTTTACTCTCATCTTTATCATGAGTTTCCCTCCTTTGCTATCAATATATTATTCCTATCCCAACTGGTTATTACCCATTAATCCTATCATTTACATCATGAGAAGTTTAAGGTTCAATCCTTGACCACTCCCTATTTTTATTTCTTTTTATTTCTTTTTGGTTCAACATTCTACTAATATTTTTCTAAGGCAAGTTCATCATTCTCATATTTATCTTAAAAGCTTAGTGGGTATTACAAGGTAGGCAGTCCAGTGCCTCCCCCAGACCTTACAACATTAGTGGCTCAGTTACAGCATCAGTTAGCTGAACAGTAATAGGAGATAGCCACCTTAAAGGCTAATCAACAGAATACTCCCACAGTCACCCCGGAACCAAACTTAGCAACGCCAGTAGTCTTAGAGGTTCCACCAATCTAGCCTACAGCACCAGTAGCCCCAGCAGCTGTAGAGGCAAAGAGAGAAGCCTATCTGATCCAGTGGCAGAGAGTCAAGCCCGAGAACTTCTCAGGCACCAATGAACCATGGGATGCTCAAGCCTGGTTCAAGACACTGGAGAGTACGATGGAGCTTCTGGACTGGCCAGAACATGAGAAGGTGAAGTGCGCCTCCTTCTGCTTGACAGGAGATGCACGTATGTGGTGGGAGAGAATTAGAGCGAAGCGCCCAGTAAACCAGATGACATGGGCAGACTTCGAGAAGGAGTTCTTTGAATAATTCTTTCACATGCGGGTCATAAACCGCCACTACGACGAGTTCACTGAGTTTCGTCAGGGCAACCTATCAGTTAAGGAAACCGTGAAGAAATTCAATAGATTGGCTCGTCTATGCCCTGAACTAGTCAGCATAGAGAAAGAAAGAGTCCGGTTGATGCTCAAGATGCTGAGGCCGGAAATAGCAATGAACGTGGCTGGCGGCGTTCACAGGCCGCAAACCACCGAAGAACTAGTCAGCAGTGCTCTGACCACCGAGCACTACTAGAACAATATCAAGCAGCAGAAGCAAGTTCTCATAGAATCTAAAGGTCATGGAGGTTCAGGCACTCAGAAACAGCAGGGCCACAGCTCCAACTGGAAAGGGAACTCTAGCAATAAGCGCAAGCCAGGGAGTTACCCAAAAGGAGGGCCAGCTAGCAAACAGCCCAGTTATCCAAAGTGTGCTACTTGCGGGAAATTCCACCCTGGAGTTTGTCGTAAGGGCACCCGAGGATGCTTTGAATGTGGACAGGAAGGGCATATGGCTAAGCAGTGCCCGAACAAGACTAGTCTTCCTCCACCATAGTCGATTCAGTACGGAGGCCAGCCAGCCCAGTTACATCAGATGTAGGCTGCTCTAGATGGTCCACACATCAGCCAAGGCCGACTAGAAGCCCCTCCAGCTATGACGAATGCAAGGATCTACTCCTTAACCAGAGAAGACGTAGCGAATGCCTCAACAGTTGTTACAGGTCAAATTAGTATTTTACAGCAAAGTACAACTGTCTTATTCGATACTGGGGCAACCCATTCTTATGTATCCAGGGCATTTGTCGAGAAATTAGCGATACCCCCAGAGGTACTCAGTCGTCAGTTTCTGACGACATTGCCTTCAGGAGAAATAATGGCATCCACCCACTGGCTCAGAGCAGTGCCAATCATTATAGCAGACAGAGAACTCTTTTGTGATCTGATAGTGCTAAATATGACTGACTACGATGTCATCTTTGGAATGGACTTCTTGATCAGATACGGTGCTTCCATCGAGTGCCGTAAACAGAAAGTCGTATTCCAGCCTGAAGCAGAAGCACAGTTCGAGTTCATCGGAGAACCCAAGAGAAAGGCCAAAAAGTTTCTCTCCTCTATGAAAGCACAGAGATTAATGGATTCAGGATGTACGGGATTTTTAGCACACGTAGTTAGTACCGGTCAGGACGAGGACCGACAGCTAGCAGAGGTCCTGACTACCCAGTAGTCTTCCCTGAAGAGTTACCAGGCCTAGCTCCAGACAGGGAGATCGAATTTGAGATAGAACTCATTCCCGGTACAAATCCTATCTCCAAAGCACCTTACCACATGACTCCAGCAGAACTGAAAGAACTTCATGAGCAACTACAGGAGCTTCTTGACAAGGGCTTCATGCGTCCGAGTCACTCACCATGGGGAGCGCCTGTATTGTTCGTGAAGAAGAAGGACGGGAGCATGCGCCTGTGCATAGATTACAGAGCACTGAACCAAGTCACGATCAAGAATAGATATCCTCTTCCCAGAATTGATGACCTGTTCGATCAGCTGAAGGGAGCAGCAGTGTTCTCTAAGATAGACCTCAGGTCAGGTTATCATCAGGTGAAAGTTAAAGAAGGGGACATACCCAAGATAGCATTCAGGACTAGATACGGACATTACGAGTTCGTAGTCATGCCCTTTGGCGTGACAAATGCTCCAGCTACTTTCATGGATCTCATGAACAGGGTATTCAGAGAATACTTAGATAAGTTCGTTATCGTATTCATCGATGACATTCTTATCTATTCAAGAACTCAGGAAGAACACGCAGAGCACCTGAGAGCAGTATTGCAGACCCTCCAGCAGAACCAGTTGTACGCCAAGTTCACGAAATGTGAATTTTGGTTAGATCAGGTGTCCTTCCTGGGTCACATCATCTCAAAGGATGGTATCATGGTAGACCCCAGTAAAATAGAAGCTGTGAGTAACTGAAAAAGACCCAAGAATGCTAGTGAGATCAGGAGCTTTTTGGGATTAGCAGGTTATTATAGAAAATTCGTAGAGGACTTCTCCAGGATAGCCTCCCCACTGACAGCTCTTACCAGAAAGAACAGAAAATTTCAGTGGACAGAGGACTGCGAGAACAGCTTTAGCGAGCTAAAGAGGAGATTGACCAGTGCACCTATTCTGACTCTACCGGAGAATACAGATAGCTTTGATATATATAGTGATGCCTCTAAGTTGGGACTAGGAGCAGTGCTGATGCAAGATGACAAGGTAATCGCCTACGCCTCCAGACAACTCAAGGATTATGAGAGGAATTACCCCACTCATGACCTTGAGCTTGCAGCAGTGGTGTTCGCCCTCAAAATTTGAAGACATTACTTGTATGGAGCTCAGTACAGAGTGTATACAGATCATCAGAGTCTGAAGTACTTCTTCACTCAGAAGGATCTGAATATGCGACAGCGCAGATGGCTAGAACTGGTCAAGGACTACGATATAGACATTCTCTACCACCTAGGAAAGGCAAATAGGGTAGTAGATGCACTTAGCAGAAAGTCCAGTGCTGCCCTATTATCTCTAGCAGCCATGTCACCGCCCCTACCGAAGGAGATCACAGACTTCGGTCTTGAACTCATAGTTGGGCAGCTCTCTACTATGACGTTAGAGTCTACCTTGCTTGGTGATCTTCAGACAGCTCAGAAACAGGACCCTGAAATTCAGAAAATCAAGCAAGGAGTAGCAGAATCAGACAGTGGGGAATTCAGAGTATCTGGTAGTGGGGTATTGTACTTTGGTGATAGATTATGCGTTCCAGATCAGGAGGAACTACGAAGCAAGATTTTAGAGGAAACTCACAAGACTCCCTATACAATGCATCCTGGCTCCACCAAAATGTACCAGGACTTGAAGAAACATTTTTGGAAGTCTGACATCGCTCGATATGTCAGCATCTGCCTAACCTGTCATAGGGTTAAGGCAGAACATCAGAGACCAGGAGGAGTCTTGCAACCCATTCAGATACCCGAATGGAAGTGGGAAGACATTTCCATGGATTTCAGAGTGGGACTACCCAGAACCACGAATGGTTTTGATACCATCTGGGTAATAGTCGACAGGTTGACTAAATCAGCCCACTTCTTAGCTATTAGGATATCCTACTCCATGGAACAGCTAGCTCAGTTGTACCTCAAGGAGATTGTCAGATTACATGGAGTCCCACGAACCATTATTTCAGACAGAGATAGTAGGTTCACATCACACTTCTGGGAGTGTGTACAGACAGCGTTGGGCACGAAGTTAAAGTTCAGCATAACTTTCCATCCTCAGACAGATGGTCAGACGGAGCGAGTAAATCAGGTATTCGAAGATATGCTCCGAGCATGTGCCCTAGACTTTAAGGGAAGTTGGTGCAAATATCTGAGCTTAGCAGAATTTGCATACAACAACAGCTATCAGGCCACTATCGGTATGGCACCTTACGAGGCTCTCTACGGGCGGAGGTGTAGATCTCCAATCTGCTGGTATGAGAGTGGTGAACAGAAAGAACTAGAGCTTCAGACAGATCTAGTAGCGGATACCACAGCAGCTATACAGCAGATCCGCCTGAGGATAGAGACAGCTCAGAGTCGCCAGAAAAGCTATGCTGATACACGGTGCATACCCTTAGAATTCTCAGTTGGGGATTCAGTGTTCCTCAGAGTAGCTCCCATGAAGGGAGTAATGCGTTTTGGGAAAAAGGGCAAATTAAGTCCCAGATATGTGGGACCATACCTCATCACTAGAAAAGTGGGCAAAGTAGCATATGAGCTAGAGCTACCTCAGGAAATGTCAGCTGTCCACAATGTATTTCATGTCTCTATGCTGAAGAACCATATCCCAGATGCCACCCAGGTGATTGAGCCCCAGTCGGTACAAGTCCGCGAAGACCTCAGCTATAACAGTCGGCCTATTCAGATAATAGACCGAGCAGTTAAGAAATTGCGGAATAAGGAGGTACCATTAGTAAAAGTCATTTGGCAAAGTCACACAGCAGAAGAGGCAACATGGGAGACAGAAGCCAGCATGAGACAGAAGTACCCAGAGTTATTCTAAGTTCGAGGACGAACTTTTTATAAGGTATAGGGGATTGTAATGCCCAAAAATTCTCAAAATTATTTTAGAAATATTCTATGATTTTTATGGAATTTTAGAATATTTTTATGGAATTTTTAGAGAAGCGGAAGTAGCAAAAACAAATAGAAAACGAAAATAGCCTACGCGGGAATTGAACCCGAGACCTACGGGTCCTACGACTTATAGATAGCTTTAGTAACCAAGTGAACCCAGCAGGGCCGTGCTAAAGGAAAAGGGGATAAATTAAATTTATATTAGAGTTGGGTGAAATTACCCACTTAATATAAATAGGGAATTAATAAGTGAAGAGTTATTTTGGAACGTGACTTTTCCTCCTTCCCACCCTAGCCACGCCGCCCCCTTTCCCTCTCCTTCTCTCGGCGCCAACCACAAAAACCAACCTAGGGTTCCTTTCCTAGGGCTTCAAGGACACCTTCCGGCGACGACTCCGGCACGAGGACGTTTCTCTCCGCGAGAAGAACGCGTGGACGCAAGAGAATCGTCGAGAAGATCATCTCCTCCGGAAATCTAGCGATTAGAATCGTAAGAAAATCCGAACAGGAGGTAAGAAACCCCTCACCTGCAGTATAAGTAGCTCTCGTGTGAATTTCATGTATTAGTTTAGTAATATGTAGACTATTGACACAAAGTATGCGAATTAGCACATACCAAGTGTTCAATGTAAATTGTTTAGCACAGAAAAATGCAACTTAGGCATTTTAGTGGCTTAGATAAATGCAATAGAAGCATTTCATAGCGTATTGAGTCTTGCTCCAGCTTTTACAGGACCAGATGTCCAATGGGTGGGCTCCCACAGTCACCTCTAGGTTTAGATAACCTAGTTCTGGGTTTAGACAACCTAGTAAAAGCAAGAAAAGAATTTATTAGCTTATGTTCAGTATTTTACTTTCTCAGTGGCACTGTACTGGATTAGATATCCATTGGGTTGGACTCCCATAGTCGTCCCTAGGTTCAGCTAACCTAGTAACCCTACTAAATTCGGGACTTGCAAACCCGGGTCTAGTTGGTGATGCGCGCACAGCAAAGTACAGTTGTCGGGCCCAAACAGCAGCTTGATTATTATTTTAATCTACTTATGAATATAGTTTTCAAACATCACAAATTAGTCATGTGAGTTCAGTCAGCTTTAGCATCAGATTAGTATTAGCTTAGCTCAGTTTTATATCAGTTTAGTTTTCTGTTGATACAACATGATAGTTTATGATTAGTTCTAGTGCTATGATCAGTTTTATTTCTATGTGTTGTATGTCATGCCATGTTTAGCATATTCAGTATGTTCTTTTCAAATAGCATGTTTTCAAAGCATAAATAGCATCGTATGCATGTTTTGTGAGATAGATGATTTCTTACTAAGCATAAAGCTTACAGATACTCTTTCCTTATACTGCAGATAAAGGTAAAGGAAAGATGGACTAGCGGAGACTGGAGGGCAATGCGATGAGGATATGTGTGGATGGAACTTGGAATAGAGATCTTAGGGAATTTCAGCAAGCTTGTTTTAAACATTAGAACCTTTTAGCATTTTATTGTTTTGCATCTTAGTATGTTAATTGCTATGAATTAGTAAATCATGCACCCTATCATGCTTAGAATAGTATTTGTGTGATATCAGAATGTTTTGATTGAGTTTAGAACTCATATATGTAATCCTGGCACGAAACAGTGCTGAAATCAGAGTGTTGGTGCGAAATCAGAAACCCCAATCGATCGGCCGATCGATTGGAGGCTTCTCAATCGATCAGCCGATCGATCGGGAAGCTCGTACCACGAACAGTAGGCGTCTGGATCGATCCAGCGAATTCTGTCGCGAACAGAAGGCTCTGGGATCGATCACCGGATCGATTGGCCAGTCTGGATCGATCAGCCGATCGACCCAGATTATCGTCCCGAGCACAGTAGCATGCCGGATCGATCGCTGGATCGATCCAACCTGAATTCACCATACAGTAGCATGATGGATCGATCACTGGATCGATCCGATCTTTCCAATCGATCTGTGGATCGATTGGGAGGCCTGATCACAACAGGGAAATCTCTAGTTAAGTTCCTTGACCATAGGGGGAGGTAATAACGATATGAATAGTTTAGATTACACCCTTAGCATATGTAGAATGGAGAAAAGATAATAGTTTAGTAAAATTTTAATTAGTACAGCTTCTGCATCTAGATTTAGTGATGGTCAGGGAGTAGTTAGCACAGATTAATGTAACGATCGGCCTCACAGCCTAGTCAGTAGGAGGCGGGTCGTTACACTGGCCGTGTGAACCTAGCTGAGAAGGAGACACCATTGCTCATGTCATTTGGCATGGTTGTGTGGTTCTGACCGAGAGGAGACTGCTTGGGCCGTGTAGATCTACACGGTCATGCGGAGCATCTTAACCTGACCATGCCTATAAGACACAACCATGCCAAGGTCGTGTCGGCCACACCCCCAAGCCGAATTTCTTCTCCAACCCTTTCTCATCTTCAACCTTTCTTCTTAACCTCTCAGATCTAGATCTCTTACTCATTTTTCTCCATAAACCACATCTAGATTTAGATCTAAACAACAATTCTCCTCTCTTACCTTCAAGATCTTCAACTTCCTTCCCTAAGTTCTTACTTCTCAAGATCTATTTCTCAAGATCTCACTTCTCCAATTAAACAAAACTTTTCCCTCTTTGAACTTGATATCATGTCTAACCTTTTGAAGAAGCTTCGAAAAGGAAGTGGTGGATCAAGTGGAGAAAAGGAACCACCAAAGAAAAAGGGCAAGGAGAAAGTCACAAAGGGCAAAGGCAAACGGACGGAACACGACAAAGGTAATGACAATGAATTCAATATCATTTTTAGAAATGATGATCATAAAGCTAGATTTAATATTCTTGTCCCAAGAAAGATTGTGTGTACATAATACATGTACCCAACTGTTTTGAATGTTTTAGGAATTAGAGATGATATGGATTGGATGATTAGTTCTCTAGATAGGGATGGTATTATGCACACACATTTTCCTACATATCCTCGAATTATACTTGAATTCTTGAACTCATTAGATGTCCACTATTCGAATGAAGATGATTATATTAGAAAAATTACCTTTAGATTAATGAATCAAGAATTTCAGTGGACATTTAGTGACTTTAACAGTTGTTTTGGTTTGTCTACTAGTGGCTCTCGTAGGTTTGACCCTAGATTTAGTTAGAATAATTTTTTGAATTCAATTACTGGATTGAACCAACCTTATGAGCCCTCTAGAGCTAAAGCTTCCCATATGCAAAACCCCATCTTTAAGTACTTACACCGAGTCATGAGTAAAACTATTTTTTGTAGAGGGGAAAGCAATGGAGTTGTTAGGAAAGTGGAACTTTATGCTCTTTGAGCTATGTTACATAAGGATGACTTTAATTTAGGTTTCCATTTTTTGCAAAACCTGGTGAGAGCTAGGAAGGCTGTAACACCCACGAAATGATAAGCTATACCTATGAGTATTTTTCTTTTAGAATAAAATAAAAAGAGAAATGGAAATAGAAACCAAAATGAAATAAAAAGAAAGTGAGGTTAAGGTTTGAACCTTGAACCTCCCACAAATGATAGAGTTAAATTGGTGTATGGTAACCACTAGAGTAATGAATAATAGATGAATAGAAAAGAATGGAAATTGTAGTTAAAAGTGAGAAGATAGTTAAGTAAAGGAACAAGAGAAAACCAAGTAGCTTACCTCCTCTTCCTCTTGGTTAAGAAAAGAAGCAAGCAAAAGACAAGTTGTCTTTTCTCACTTCTTCTCTATTTTCGTGGGAATTAAGAGAGTGAGGAGATAGAGGAGTTAAGGGGATGAATGGGGGCATGTTCATTCTCATTGGGAATAAATAGGAATGAGAGAAGAAAAGGGAAAGAAAATTAGTTAATTCTTCCTTCTTCTTCTTCTTCTTCCTCCTTCTTCCTTCTCCTTCTTCCTTCTCCACTGAAACCTAAACCTCTTCCTCTCTCATTTCCAAAAATCCAAGCTAAGTTTCTTCTTGCTAAGAAAAATAAATTCACAAGAAGGAGTCCTTAAAGATCTACTCCTTACAAGCAAGAGAAGAAAGGAGAAAAATAAGAGGAGAAGTTTCTTCTTCCTCTTCACAAGGGTACCATCTTCTTTAGGAAAAACAAGCAACAAGTTGTAAGTATCCCCTCACCTGTGGTACAAGTTGTTTACGTATTTTCCATGAGGTTGGAATGCTTAAAAACCTAGGATCACTTCTTTGAACTTTCGGCCATGATCAATTCTAGGATTCAAGGAAGCTTAAAATTTAATCTAGCATGCTCATGGATCCCCTTATGATATGATATGAAGTTAGCTTGATATTCATGCTTGTATGTTGTCTAGAGCTTATTTCCCTCTTCATGAAACTTTTGGCCATGATCAATTCTAGGGTTCAAGGAAGCTTAAAATTTAATCTAGCATGCTCATGGATCCCCTTATGATATGATATGAAGTTAGCTTGATATTCATGCTTGTATGTTGTTTAGAGCTTATTTCCCTCTTCATGAAACTTTCGGCCATGATCAATTCTAGGGTTTAAGGAAACTTAATATTTAATCTAGCATACTCATGGATCCCCTTATGATATGATATGAAGTTAGCTTGATATTCATGCTTGTATGTTGTTTAGAGCTTATTTCCCTCTTCATGAAACTTTCGGCCATGATTAATTCTAGGGTTCAAGGAAGCTTAAAATTTAATCTAGCATGCTCATGGATCCCCTTATGATATGATATGAAGTTAGCTTGATATTCATGCTTGTATGTTGTCTAGAGCTTATTTCCCTCTTCATGAAACTTTCGGCCATGATCAATTCTAGGGTTCAAGGAAACTTAAAATTTAATCTAGCATGCTCATGGATCCCCTTATGATATGATATGAAGTTAGCTTGATATTCATGCTTGTATGTTGTTTAGAGCTTATTTCCCTCTTCATGAAACTTTCGGCCATGATTAATTCTAGGGTTCAAGGAAGTTTAAAATTTAATCTAGCATGCTCATGGATCCCCTTATGTTATGATATGAAGTTAGCTTGATATTTATGCTTGTATGTTGTTTAGAACTTATTTTCCTTCTTCATGAAACTTTCGGCCATGATAGAATTCAAGACTTAGGGAAGCTTAAAAATTGGTTTAACATTCTTATGACTTCTTTATGATATGATATGAAGCAAACATGAAATTCTATGCTTGAAGGTTGTTTAGAATTTAGGTTCATACCCTTTGAACTTTCGGCCATGATGAGATTAGTAGCCTAGGAAAGCTTAAAAGTTGAATTAACATGCTCATGCCTTTCCTTATGATATGATATGAAGTTAACATGATGTTCTCATGCTTGTATGTTATTTAGAACTTAGTTTCATGCTCCTTACTATTCGGCCAAGAACAAGAACTAAATACCTAGGAAACTTAGAACCTAACCAAATATGCTCATGATGTTCTTTATGATAAATGCTATGAAATTGTTGTAGGGTTCATATGCTTTTATGTTGCTTGTACCCTAGGACAATACTTGAATGTTTCGGCCTCCCTATAGTAATGGGTGATTGAGATCCAATTGGGAATCATTATGTGCCTCACATGCTACGTTATGAATTAAGAGATGTTAGTTAATGATGCCATGCATGATTATGTTTTTCTATGATAAGTGATGTGTTCATTTATATATGTCTATGAACCATGCATGATAATGTCTCTTATGATGTGCTATATGCTCAAGTATGCATGCTTTATGATATGACAAGTAATACGCTCATTTATGTACGTTTATGATCCATGCATGAAAATGTCTCTTATGATGTGCTATGTGCTCAAGTATGCACGTTTTATGATATGACAAGTAAAGGCCTAAGAGTTGCTTCCCTTTGTTGGGACTAAGAGCACTCTTTATCACATGACAAGTGAAGGCCTAAGAGTTGCTTCCCCTTGGGGACTAAGAGCACTCTTCATGATATGACAAGATATTATATGATATGTTATGACATGTACCATTATATGTTATTTTACTTTGTATGGCTTGTACCAAGGGTGGGCTCCATAAGCGCCCCTAGGCCGACTGACTATGAACGGGTCTAGTAAAAAGGGATGGGCTCCTTAGTACGCCCTTAGGTCGATGGTCGTAGTACGGACCTAGTTCCATAGTAGGTTCGGGACTAGCTACCCTGTCTTAGGGATTGCGCACATTTATGTATGTATGTGGTACAAGCCGGACCCTCATGATGATATTATGTTCAAGTACTATATGATATGTTTTAAGACATCTTGCATATGACATGAGACATGTTTTAAAAGACATCTTGCATGATATGATTTATGATATGATATGCTATGCCTTTTTGATTTATATGATATGATGCTATTATGATTTATGATATGATATGCTTTTATGATTTATATGACATGATGTTTTTTGTTATTGATGATATGATACATCATGATATTTCTTTATGAAATGCTATGCCCTTATGATTTATATGACATGATGCTCTTATGATTTATGATATGATATAGCATGATTTTTTTTTTATGAGATGATATGTTATGATGCTATGTTTTCACAATATAATGTTAGATGATTATGTTTCCATTGTTATATGCTTATGTGATTATGCTACGATATATGGTTTTTGTGAGTAGGAAAGGATCTTACTAAGTCTGCGTGCTTATAGCTTACTTTCCTTGTACCACAGATAAGGGCAAAGAATGGATGAACTAGGGGAGCCACAGGAGAGGCAGGAGATGTGTGTTGTGGTGGCTCGTCTAAGACAGAATAAAAGACCTGCTTATGTTATTTTTTTTATGTTGACATGAACTAAGTTTATTTATGTTAATGTTCCGCATGACTTCATGATACTTCCGCTGTTTTACTTTTGAATTAAGAGAGAAATTTTAATATGCATGAATGTTTCCGCAAGTAGTAGTAAAGTAACCTCGCCCTACTAGCAGGAGGGGCGGGCGTTACAAGTTGGTATCAGAGCCATGTTAGCCTTTCCGCTACACACACATCAAGCCTCTATTCTGTTGCTCCAAGTAAGACTTTCTGTACTTACTCTATTTTATTTATGCATAATAGGAAATGTTTTAGTATCCATGAATCTAAGTATGAATGATATGGATTTCCTTTATGCATGATAAGCGATATTTAATATGCACGAATATAAGTAGGGATGACTCTAGACTTATGCTAGCCTTATTGTTATTTATGGAAATAGATATGACTAGATGATGCGGTAACAGGGCCGATGAGACAGTGACCCCACCAGATCTGACCCAGGTAGTCACAGATCTCCAGCGTCAGATCATGGAACAACAACAGGTAATCACTGCTCTGATGAATCAACAAGGAAACCCTGTCACCCCACCAGCAAATCAGAATGCAGTGCCCGTCATACCAATAGCTGCACCAGTACCACCGGTAGCCCCTGCCCCAGTGGTCCGACAGGAGACCTACTTGATACAGTGGCTAAGGCTAAAGCCGGAGAACTTCTCGGGTACTTGTGAGCCATGGGACGCCCAAGCCTGGTTCAAGACGGTGGAATGTATTGTGGAATTGCTGGACTGGCCTGTATCGGAAAAGATCAAATGCGTGTCATTCTGTTTTTCCGGAGATGCAAGAATGTGGTGGGAAAGAGTTAAGACTAAGAGACAAGTTAATCTGATGAATTGGACGGACTTCGAGACAGAGTTTTTCGAGGAATTCTTCCATATGCAAGTAACGAACCGGCATTACGACAAGTTCACCGAGTTCCGGCAAGGTGACTTATCAGTGAACGAAGCAGTGAAGCGCTTCAACCGTCTTGCACGCCTCTGCCCAGAGTTAGTCAGCACGGAAAGAGAAAGGGTTAGACTGATGCTGAAAATGCTTCGACTCGAGATAGTATTGAATATGGCCGGTGGAATTAATAGACCACAGACTACAGAAGAACAGGTCAGTAGTGCCCTGATCACTGAACATTATCAGAAGGTGATGAACGAGATTAAGAATCAGGCACAGACGGAAGGACAGAAATCTCAGGGTACCAAAGCGAGCTGGAAAGGAAACTCTAATGGGAAAAGGAAGCAATGGAACAACACTAAAGGAGGACCCGCAAATAAGCAACCTAAGTACCCTCAGTGTACCATTTGTGGGAAGCAGCATTACGGAGTATGCCACAAGGGTACGAGAAAGTGTTACAGTTGCGGACGGGAAGGACATATGGCCAGAGACTGCCCAACCTAGTCCCAGACACCATCCCAGTAGTATAACCAGAACAGGAGTGTGCCCTCACAGCTACACCTGATGCAAGCTGCCATTGAAGGAACTTCGATTAGCCAAGGGAGATTGGAAGCCCTGCCAGCTACGACGAGTGCCAGGGTTTTCTCTCTTACTAAAGATGATGTGGCGAGTGCCTTTACAGTTGTCACAGGCCAGCTGCCTATTTTCAGTCAATATGCTAATGTGTTATTTGATACTGGGGTGACACACTCGTTCGTCTCTACACCCTTCATGGAGAAGTGAGAGATACCACCATAAGCCTTAAATGAAAAATTCTTAACAACCCTGCCTTCGGGAGAAGTAATGTCATCTACTCATATGCTGCGAGCCACACCCATCAGAATCACAGACAGAGAACTCTACTGTGATCTGATAGTGCTTGACATGCAAAATTATGACAGTATATTGGGCATGAATTTCTTGAGCAAGTACGACGCTTCAATCGAGTGTCGTCAAAGAAAAGTGGTCTTCTGACCTGAAGCAGAACCAATGTTCGAATTTTTTGGAGAACCAAGGAAAGAAACTGGGAGATTCTTATCATCCATAAAAGCACAAAAGATGTTAAATAAGGGATGTACTGGGTTTCTAGCACAAGTGATCGATACAAGTCATGCTGAGGACCAGAAACTAGAAAATGTCAGAGTGGTGTGCAACTATCCTAAAGTGTTCCCCGATGAACTACCAGGGTTAGCCCCCGATAGAGACATAGAATTTGAGATCTAACTGATTCCTGGTACTAAACCGATCTCTAAAGCACCATATCGTATGGCGCCGGCTGAGTTGAAAGAACTTCACGGACAGCTACTAGAGTTACTTGACAAGGGACTTATTCGCCCGAGTCACTCTCCATGGGGAGCTCCAGTACTGTTTGTGAAAAAGAAGGATGGGTCTATGCGAATGTGTATAGACTACCGAGCGCTGAATAATATGACAGTCAAGAATAGGTACCCTCTCCCCCAGATCGACGACCTGTTCAACCAACTAAAGGGTGAAACCATTTTCTCAAAGATTGACCTAAGGCCCGGCTATCATCAAGTGAAAGTGAAGCAGGATGGTATACCAAAGACGACATTTCAAACAAGATACAGACACTATGAGTTCATAGTTATTCCTTTCGGAGTGACAAATGCTCCGGCTGTATTTATGGACCTGATGAATCGGGTGTTTACGGCATATCTCGACAAATTTGTCATCGTCTTCATTGACGATATCCTCATCTATTCGAGAACCCAAGAGGAGCATGCTGAACACCTGAATACCGTACTACAGATTCTTCGAGAGAAACAACTATACATAAAGTTCTCCAAATGCGAGTTTTGGCTCGATCAAATATCAGTCTTGGGTCATTTCATCTCCAAGGACGGAGTAATGGTAGATCCAAACAAGATCGAAGCGGTAAGTAACTGGAACAGGACGAAGAATGTCAGTGAAATCAGATGTTTTCTCGGGCTAACAGGCTACTATCGGAAGTTTGTGGAGAACTTCTCTAAAATTGCAGCCTCTATGACAGTTCTCACCAAGAAGAACAAAAAGTATGAATGGACGGATGAATGCGAGAAAAGTTTCACGGAATTAAAAAGGAGACTGATCAGTGCTCCAATCCTTACTCTTCCGGAAAGTAACAAAGGCTTCGATATGTACATCGACGCTTCAAAATTAGGACTTGGAGCTGTACTCATGCAAGACGGCAAGGCCATTGCATACGCCTCTAGACAACTCAAAGAGCATGAAAAGAACTACCCCACTCATGACCTAGAACTAGCAGCCATGGTCTTTGCTCTCAAAACATGGAGACATTATTTATATGGAGTCCTGTGTAAGATTTATACCGACCACCAGAGTCAGAAATATTTCTTCACCCAGAAAGATCTGAATATGAGACAACGCAGATGGCTCGAGTTAGTTAAGGACTATGACTGCGAGATCTTTTATCATCCCGGAAAAGCGAACAAAGTGACCGATGCACTCAGCAAGAAGACCTGTGCCACCTGATGTCGCTATTTTAAGTTCGAGGACGAACTTTCTATGAGGTATGGGGTACTGTAACACCTACGAAATGATAAGCTATACCTATGAGTATTTTTCTTTTAGAATAAAAAAAAAGAGAAATGGAAATAGAAACCAAAATGAAATAAAAAGAAAGTGAGGTTAAGATTTGAACCTTGAACCTCCCACAAATGATAGAGTTAAATTGGTATATGGTAACCACTAGAGTAATGAATAATAGATGAATAGAAAAGAATGGAAATTGTAGTTAAAAGTGAGAAGATAGTTAAGTAAAGGAACAAGAGAAAACCAAGTAGCTTACCTCCTCTTCCTCTTGGTTAAGAAAAGAAACAAGCAAAAGACAAGTTGTCTTTTCTCCCTTCTTCTCTATTTTCGTGGGAATTAAGAGAGTGAGGAGATAGAGGAGTTAAGGGGATGAATGGGGACATGTTCATTCTCATTGGGAATAAATAGGAATGAGAGAAGAAAAGGGAAAGAAAATTAGTTAATTCTTCCTTCTTCTTCTTCTTCCTCCTTCTTCCTTCTCCTTCTTCCTTCTCCACCGAAACCTAAACCTCTTCCTCTCTCATTTCCGAAAATCCAAGCTAAGTTTCTTCTTGCTAAGAAAAACAAATTCACAAGAAGGAGTCCTTAAAGATCTACTCCTTACAAGCAAGAGAAGAAAGGAGAAAAATAAGAGGAGAAGTTTCTTCTTCATCTTCACAAGGGTACCATCTTCTTTAGGAAAAACAAGCAACAAGTTGTAAGTATCCCCACACCTGTGGTACAAGTTGTTTACGTATTTTTCATGAGGTTAGAATGCTTAAAAACCTAGGATCACTTCTTTGAACTTTCGTCCATGATCAATTCTAGGGTTCAAGGAAGCTTAAAATTTAATCTAGCATGCTCATGGATCCCCTTATGATATGATATGATATGAAGTTAGCTTGATATTCATGCTTGTATGTTGTCTAGAGCTTATTTCCCTCTTCATTAAACTTTTGGCCATGATCAATTCTAGGGTTCATGGAAGCTTAAAATTTAATCTAGCATGCTCATGGATCCCCTTATGATATGATATGAAGTTAGCTTGATATTCATTCTTGTATGTTGTTTAGAGATTATTTCCCTCTTCATGAAACTTTCGGCCATGATCAATTCTAGGGTTCAAGGAAACTTAAAATTTAATCTAGCATGCTCATGGATCCCCTTATGATATGATATGAAGTTAGCTTGATATTCATGCTTGTATGTTGTTTAGAGCTTATTTCCCTCTTCATGAAACTTTCGGCCATGATTAATTCTAGGGTTCAAGGAAGCTTAAAATTTAATCTAGCATGCTCATGGATCCCCTTATGATATGATATGAAGTTAGCTTGATATTCATGCTTGTATGTTGTCTAGAGCTTATTTCCCTCTTCATGAAACTTTCGGCCATGATCAATTCTAGGGTTCAAGGAAGCTTAAAATTTAATCTAGCATGCTCATGGATCCCCTTATGATATGATATGAAGTTATCTTGATATTCATGCTTGTATGTTGTTTAGAGCTTATTTCCCTCTTCATGAAACTTTCGGCCTTGATTAATTCTAGGGTTCAAGGAAGCTTAAAATTTAATCTAGCATGCTCATGGATCCCCTTATGATATGATATGAAGTTAGGATGATATTTATGCTTGAATGTTGTTTAGAACTTATTTTCTTTCTTCATGAAACTTTCGGCCATGATAGAATTCAAGACTTAGGGAAGCTTAAAAACTGGTTTAACATGCTTATGACTTCCCTTATGATATGATATGAAGCTAACATGAAATTCTATGCTTGAAGGTTGTTTAGAATTTAGGTCATACCCTTTGAACTTTCGGCCATGATGAGATTAGTAGCCTAGGAAAGCTTAAAAGTTTAATTAACATGCTCATGACTTTCCTTATGATATGATATGAAGTTAACATGATGTTCTCATGCTTGTATGTCATTTAGTACTTAGTTTCATACTCCTTACTATTCGGCCAAGAACAAGAACTAAATACCTAGGAAACTTAGAACCAAACCAAATATGCTCATGATGTTCTTTATGATAAATGCTATGAAATTGATGTAGGGTTCATATGCTTTTATGTTGCTTGTACCCTAGGACAATACTTGAATGTTTCGGCCTCCCTATAGTAATGGGTGATTGAGATCCAATTGGGAATCATTATGTGCCTCACATGCTACGTTATGAATTAAGAGATGTTAGTTAATGATACCATGCATGATTATGTTTTTCTATGATAAGTGATGTGTTCATTTATGTATGTCTATGAACCATGCATGATAATATCTCTTATGATGTGCTATATGCTCAAGTATGCATGCTTTATGATATGACAAGTAATACACTCATTTATGTACGTTTATGATCCATACATGAAAATGTCTCTTATGATGTGCTATGTGCTCAAGTATGCATGCTTTATGATATGACAAGTAAAGGCCTAAGAGTTGCTTCCCATTGTTGAGACTAAGAGCACTCTTTATGACATGACAAGTGAAGGCCTAAGAGTTGCTTCCCCTTGGGGACTAAGAGCACTCTTCATGATATGACAAGATATGATATGATATGTTATGACATGTACCATGATATGTTATTTTATTTTGTATGGCTTGTACCAAGGGTGGGCTCCATAAGCGCCCCTAGGCTGACGGACTATGAACGGGTCTAATAAAAAGGGATGAGCTCCTTAGTACGCCCCTAGGTCGACGGTCGTAGTACGGACCTAGTTCCCTAGTAGGTTCGGGGCTAGCAACCCTGTCCTACGGATTGCGCGCATTTATATATGTATGTGGTACAAGCCGGGCCCTCATGATGAAATTATGTTCAAGTACTATATGATATGTTTTAAGACATCTTGCATATGACATGATACATGTTTTAAAAGACATCTTGCATGATATGATTTATGATATGATATGCTATGCCTTTATGATTTATATGATATGATGCTATTATGATTTATGATATGATATGCTTTTATGATTTATATGACATGATGTTTTTTGTTATTGATGATATGATACATCATGGTATTTCTTTATGAAATGCTATGCCCTTATGATTTATATGACATGATGCTCTTATGATTTATGATATGATATAGCATGATTTTTTTTTATGAGATGATATGTTATGATGCTATGCTTTCACAAAAATGATGTTAGATGATTATGTTTCCATTGTTATATGCTTATGTGATTATGCTATGATATATGGTTTTTGTGAGTAGGAAAGGATCTTACTAAGCCTGTGTGCTTATAGCTTACTTTCCTTGTACAACAGATAAGGGAAAAGAATGGATGAACTAGGGGAGCCGCAAGAGAGGCAGGAGATGTGTGTGGTGGTGGCTCGGCTAAGACAGAATAAGAGACCTGCTTATGTTTTTTTTTTTTATATTGACATGAACTAAGTTTATTTATGTCAATGTTCCGCATGACTTCATGATACTTCCGCTGTTTTACTTTTGAATAAAGAGAGAAATTTAATATGCATGAATGTTTCCGCAAATAGTAGTAAAGTAACCCCGCCCTACTAGCAGGAGGGGCGGGCGTTACAAAGGCATTCTCGGTATTGATTATTTTTGGTGGTTTGATTACCCAAATAGCTATAAATCTGGGTTGTGATCCAGATGAGTTAGAAATTACCCATGACAATTGTTAGGATGTATACTAAAAGCCTAGCTTTTGGTATAAACATTTATCTAGAAATAAGAATCACATTGGTCAAATGTCTACATTTATGATAAATGTAATTGTTCAATTAATTTATATTGTAGATAACATGGTGTGTGGTGTCACACACAGAAGATTATGTTATCGGTTCCTTATAAATTATAAACAGTAGCTCACGACCAAGATGGATAGGAACAAACCATTGGAAAGCCGTAGTGTAATTAGGTATTAGTTTATCTTAACTATATAATTACACTAATACACTTAGAGTGTATTGAGTAGGACCATTTGAGGTCGTTCCTTTTATACTGACTTTATAAAGGAACAAAGACCTCAGTTATTATGGAAGTGTGTGCTCTTAATCCTAATATAATAACAAGCATATATATTTGATATTTATTTCATTAATTTATCAATGGGTGAGATTTAGTTCGATAAATCAATAAGCCCGATAAGTTGGGAAATGATATCACTTATAGTGTGTGTTGTTGATTATAGAAGGAAACTGTGTCCTAGTGATCTAGGTTGAGAATGTCCCCAAGAGGAGCTCATAAGGATTGTCATGTTAAACCCTGCAGGTGGACTTAGTCCGACATGACGATGAAGTTGAGTGGTACTACTCTTGGAGCTAGATATTAATTAAGTGAGTTGTCAGTAACTTACTTAATTAGTGGACATTCGACATCTTAAACACAGGGAGACTAACACACTCATAATAAGAAGGAGCCCAAAATATAATTTGGGATTGGTGCGGTAGTTCAATAATAGTTCTCTAGTGGAATGAATTATTATTGATAAAATTAAGTTGTGTGTTCGGGGCGAACATGGGATGCTTAATTTTATCGGGAGACCAAAACCAATTCCTCCTCTCGGTCCCTATCGTAGCCTCTTAATTATAGAGTACTATACCCACCTATACCCACCTTCTTACCCATCCCATAGGGGCCGGCCAAGCTAGCTTGGAGACCAAGCTAGGGCCGGCCAAAGTTTGGTTCATGGGTGCTTCAAGGTGGCCGGCCCTAGCTTGGGTTCAAGCTTGGTGTGGCCGGCCCAAATTTAAATAAAAGGATTTTTATTTTTTAAAATTTTCTTATGTGGATAATATGATTTAAAAGAGAGTTTAAAAATTTAAATCTTTCCTTTTATAAGATTCTACAAACGATTAAGAGAAGAGCTAAATCTTTTTCCTTGTTTGTAGATTAAAAGGTTGATTTTAATTTTGGTAAAAACTTTCCTATTAATCATGTTTATTATTTAAAAGAAAGTTTAAAAATTAAAAATTCTCTTTTATTAGTTTCGACAAAAGATTAAGAAAAGATTTAATATCTTTCCTTATTTGTAGATTAAAAGAGATTTTAATATTTAGAGATAACTTTCTTTTTATCCACATGTTAAAAGAGAGGTTTTAATTTATAAAATTTCCTTTTTATTAACCAATCATGAAGGGAAAAATTATTGGATAAATTTTTTATAAATTTTCGGAAGCAAATAAGGATGTTTTAATTTGTATTCAAAATTTTATTTGCTTGGAAATTTTATGGTGTGGCCGGCCATTGTAAATTGAAAAGAAAAATTGTTTTTAATTAAATAAATTTTCCTTTTCAATGGCAAAAGAATTAAGGATGTTTTTATTAAATTTTCCTTATTTGCCAAGACCAAGGATTATAAAAGATGGGGTAGAGAAGGCTTCATAGTGAAGAACTCTATTCTATTTTTCTCCCTCTTTTTCTTCCTTGGTGTGGCCGGCCATCCTCTCCTCCTCTCTTCTCTTTGATGGCCGAACCTCATCCTTCTTGTGGAGATTCATATGGTGGTCGGATCAAGTTTAGAGAAGAAGAAGAAGAAGGAGAGAAAGAAAGCTTTGTTTCTAGCATCCCTTGGAGCATGGTGGTGGTGGCCGAACCTCTTCATCCTAGGAGAAGTTTTTGATTGCCGAAACTTGCAAGGAAGAAGAAGGTGCTTGGTGGTTCTCATCTCGGAAGGTCGTTACCCGCACAACGTCCGAGGTTAGAAGAGGAATACGGTAGAAGACCTAGAGGTTTTTGCTTGACAAAAGAAAGGTATAACTAGTAATGTTTTTCCGCATCATGCTTGTTTTATTTCTTTGTAAAATACCAAATACAAGAGGCATGCGATTCTAGTATTTCGAATTTGTTTTCAATGTTGTGTTCTTTTGTTTTTTCTTTTTCTTGTGATTTGATTATTGTTTTCGGTTGACCTAAAGTTATTTAAGGAAATTAAATATTAGCTTTTCTTAAAAGGCTTTGTCTAGTCGGTGGTGGTTGCTCCCATATCCATGAAGGCCATGTGCCTCGCCATGTCAGTACTTGAAGCCAATTTTGGAAATTAATATTTAATAGAATTAATAACCTAGATGATTTGGATCGAAAGTGTTAAGTTCCGCAGGAGATCCAAGTTTAAACCTAAAAGAACAAATAAATTAAACTTAGGATTAAATGTGTTAAGTTCCGCAGGCGATCCGAGTTTAATTTAAAAGAACACATAGTAGCTAGGAAAAGGTTCAGACCTTTGTACAAAATTTTTGTACAGTGGAACCATTAGGTTTTTCGAGTAGCAACCAACACGTAAATAGTAGTAAAGTAGCCCCGCCCTACTAGCAGGAGGGGTGGGCATTACAAAGGCATCCACGGTATTGATTATTTTTGGTGGTTTGATTACCCAAATAGCTATAAATCTGGGTTGTGATCCAGATGAGTTAGAAATTACCCATGACAATAACATGATCGATATCAATGCATGTCTTGCAATGAAGATGATTTGCCGGGATGAGAAAGACTTTGCCTTGTTATTCCCCTGGGTGTCATCTAGAAGGGGGGTTGAATAGCCCTGCACAATCTAAAAACAAATATCCTTCTTGGACTTTTAAAAGAACACTTGCATAAATTGAAATAAAGGAATAAGCTAAAAGAAGAGGCTAACAACTTTTACTTGGTTACAACCGGGGAGATTGTTAATCCAAGGAAGTAAAAGCACTAAGTAACTCCTTTAGGCGGAGAAGCCTCTTACAACAGTGAAACAACAAAATGAGAAGCTAAACTAACAATGAAGAGCGCACAAGTCTTGTATTACAATTGCTTGTTGATTGAAAAGCTTCTGGACCAAGGCTGTATTTACAGCCTTGGACGGGGTGCCTGGAAGGGTTCCTGGTGCCTGGAGGGGGATAAAGTTTTATCCCCTTCACAACGGATCATGGTCAAACGTGATCCAGTCAAAGTCACATTTCGGGCGCCTGGAAGGGTTCGAGGCGCCCGGACTTCTGGGCGCTCAGATTGGATCCGGGCACCCGGACATCAAAGTCAACCCTATTGATATTTTTTATCTGGGCCTTCTGCTCCTATTCAGCTCTCCTCGATCCGAGTCTTCCATTCCGGCTCCGCTCGCTTGAGCAATTTCGGCCAACCAAAATAAGGCTCACGCGAACCCAATTTCGGCCTTCTCGAGCAACCTTCCGCTCCGGCTTCTCAACCCTCAGAAATGCAGCGCGCTTCCTTCTCATCCGCCGGCATACTCTTCTACAGCACCTCATCCCTCGGACGCATTGAGCCCGTCAGCTCTCTCCCATACCATCCTTCTCGCTAACTGCGTCTTTTACTTGACTTCTTGTGTTCCTAAGCTCCTGCACACTTAGACATAAGGTTAAAACACCATAGAACCTAACTTAACTTGGTTGATCACATCAAAATGACCTTGGGGTTCCAACAATCTCCCCCTTTTTAATGTGAGCAACCCAAGTTAAGCTAGAGTAAAGAGACATAAAATTAAAATAATAAATTCTGGAATAAAGTGAAAAAATAAAAAAAATTAAATCTACCACCCCCTAGACTTAATATTTTCCTTCTCCCCCTTTGACCACATAAAAATGGAGTGCAAAAAAAATCTATGGGTAGAAATTTCTGAATCAAATTTTGAAAACTTTAAAAATTTTGATAATACTGAAAAATTTGTAAAAATTTATAAGTAAAAAATTTCAAATAGAAAAATATTTTTGACTAACTATTTAAAAAAATATTTTTTGTGAAAATTTTGCTATGTTTTTGCAAGCAAAACTATTTTTGAGAATTTTCTAAGAAAAATTGAAGCCGAAAATTTTTTTTCTAAGTAAAAAAAAATTAAGTTAGACATTTTTGCTAAATATTTTTGATACATTTCCAAGTAAGAAAAATATTTGAAAATACTTTTAAAGCATTAAGTAATCCCAATTTAATGCTTTGTCAGTTAGTCAATTAAACATTCTATTTCAATATTTTGGCTTCCAGGCTGTGGCGAGACACTATGTCTTCTTGGTTATTAGATCATCAACCACTTCCAAACAAAGTCTCATATAGAAATTAAACGTTTAATTTTCATGCTGAAAGCGCTAAATCTAAATTAAGGTTTAAGTTAAACAAGACTTAGAAACCCAATATAGGTTTCAGCCAACTGGATTAATTAGGTATTTCCTAGGGACATACTTCTTTAAAATATTTCTATTTTGTCCTTTGTGATATCTAAAATATCAATTTAGATTATTGAATTTTCTAAAACTTGTATTAGATGAGCATGCATGAATTTTAATGTTATTTATTTCATTTTATAAAATTTCATTTTCTACTTTTATTTTGTCAAATTCTTCTAATGGACAAGATTTTGCTAGAATAATCATCAAATTTCTAATTTATTTTTTCAATTTGTAGCAATCTTTAATTAATAGTTTAACAAATTTAAATAATTTATCAAGAGGAAGAGATCGTACCTAATATGGGTTAGGTTTCATGGGTCCTCGATAAGGAAAGGAAAGGAGGTAATCAAACCAAGGAGATAGGTTAATATCGGTCGGGATATACCTCGAAGGAGGTAGGCTAATCTCGGCTGAAATATGCCTTGAAGGAGGTAGGCTAATATCGGCCGGGATATACCTCGAAGGAGGTAGGCTAATCTCGGCCGGAATATGCCTCGAAGGAGGTAGGCCAATATCGGCCGAGATATATATCGACCGAAATATACTTCCCAGGAGATTCACATCAATTGGCATATACCTCAAAGGAGGTAGGTCAATATCGGCCGGGATATACCTCGAAGGAGGTAGGCTAATCTCGGCCGGAATATGCCCTAAAGGAGATAGGCGACTATCGGCTGGGATATACCACGAAGGGGGTAGGCTAATCTCGGTCAGAATAAGCCTCGAAGGAGGTAGGCCAATATCGGCCGGGATATACCTCGAAGGAGGTAGGTTTCTATCGACTGAAATACACTTCCCAGGAGGAAGATTCACACCAATTGGCATATACCTCAAAGGAGGTAGTCCAATATTGACCGGGATATGTATCGACCGAAATACACTTCCCAGGAGGAAGATTCACATCAATTGGCATATACCTCAAAGGAGGTAGGCCAATATCGGCCGGGATATGTATCGACCGAAATATACTTCCTAGAAGGAAATCCGAGACCGGCCGATTGACCAATGCCTGGGAAAGATACTTGATAAAATATAGTGAGGATCAGTAACAGAGAAGGTTGCCTCATTAACTAAACCTAATCATGGTTAACTTCGATCGATATAAGGAATATTGGTACATTGAGTTATCTACAGCAGGAGGGGTGAAATGATAATTAATGAAGATACCTATAATATGTAACTATATGCCACGAATTATATATTTTGGCGGGAAATATGTTTTTAGATTGTTTTACAGATGCTAAACGACAAAGAAGGTACATCTGTGGTACAAGAAAGATTCCTTAAAAAGTCGTTCATTACAAGTACACGGTTGACGTCATCTCATAACAAACTCCAACAAACCAGGGTCCACTTCATGACTACGGAGGTTATATGAAGTGGTATAAAAGGGGGAATCCTCTCCGTTGGCCAGGTAAGTTCACATCATTGCACACATTCATAACCCTAATTTCCAGCTACTGTTCATCGTCTTCTTCCTTCATCCACACCTAGAGAGATCACTAACTTGAGCGTCGGAGGGCCTAGCCAGGGATTCCCACCCCGGTCTTAGGTCACTGACAATAGTGTTGGCGGATCTCTTGTACGCAGGAGGTCCCGGAAGCTCTGAAGCTGGGTTGTTCTTCGATTGGATTTCTTTCTCGGCATTGGATCTTTGTAGGAGGGAGGCATTCGGTGACTCTATTCTTCCCGATCCGCTTTGGGTTTCTCGGATCGGTATTCTCTAGGCATTATTCTTTGCCAGCAGCACTATTCTCCATCAGCAGTGGGTTTCTTCTCCCGGCTCTCCGTCTTGTCCAGCTTCTTAGACTGGATCAAATTTGGTGCCGTCTGTGGGAACTTCACCTGAATCTTAGACTACAAGATGGAAGAGGCCGGAAAATCAAACCTACTCACTATTAGTCGTGAGGATCTGGATTTCCTCATCAATTCTCACGTACAAAAAGCCTTACAACAACAACAAAAACAACTTCAGGCTCACACAGGAGCTACTCTGCCAACGGCTCATAATCTAGCGATTTCAACTACTGAGCATCGAAAAGGAAAGGAACTGGAAGAAGAGGAACAGGCGTATTTTCCTCCAACTGCTGTTTCTCCGACAAGACGTCCACGAGTCTTTCTTCGCACTCCCATGGAGCAAGGGGGTAGGAGGCCCGTGTTCCAAGAATCCTCCGGCGAAGTACTAGATAAAGAAAAGCGTAAGATCAAAATGATAACTAGTGATAACTCACCAGAGAAGGTCATTTCCCCATTCTCTCAGAGTGTATTGGATGATCCGCTTCCTAAGCGGTATCAAAATCTTCAGATTGGCGAGTACACTGGAACAACAGATCCAGAAGATCATCTGTTGAAATTCGAGAACGTAGCATTATTACAGCAATTCTCTGACGGGGTAAAGTGTCGGATGTTTCTTACTACCCTCGGAGGAGCCGCACAGCGCTGGTTCAAGAGATTGCCAGAGAAGTCTATTCGTAAATTTAAAGATGTCAAGAAAGTTTTTCTACACCATTTTTCCAGCAACAAAAGATATCATAAGACTCCTTAGAGTCTATTTTCAATTAAACAAGCCTCCAAATAATCCATCCGAGCGTACATCAAAAGATTCAATCAGGTAACCATCGATGTACCTAATGCTACCACAGAAATCTTAGTGAGTGCTTTTTCTCAAGGTTTAAATGATAATGATTTCTTTAAGGATTTAGTAAGAAATCCTCCTGTTAATTTTGATTCCTTGATTGAGCGCGCTACTGAATTCATTAATGTGGAGGAGGCTCAAGCCGCTCGTAGGAAGGAGGGTGCTACCTCTTCTCCTATCCACGTTAAGGAGAAAGCTCCGGCCCCTGCTCCTCTACCAAGAGGGCCAAGAGCAGCTCATCCGCCTCACTGTCAACCAGAATATCGCCCGCAAGCCGTACAACACGTGGAGATACAGCCCGAGGCACCAAGGAGATGGTGAACTTATCATAAAACTAGCAGTCATCATGTTGAAGACTATTTTGTTTTAAGAAATAAACGAGCTAATAGGGAGCGATATCAGAGGAAAAATTATTATCGGCAGCAATACCCCAGGCAGCAGAGCCCACTCAAATTAGAATATCGCCCGGTCGAGCCTCGGCAGGATGTATTGCTAGTCTCGGCCGGTACAAGTGTCACGCCCCGGAGAGGTCCCTGTCCGAAGAAATTTCGGCAGCACCTCCCCTGTACGGCGGACAATCTGAAACTTTCTACATACACAATATACATCAGCCACAGGCGGCTGGAATATATATACACACAACCACGCAGTTATATATATATCATCAGCCCACTCGGCTGGAACAAAACCAAAATACGAAAAAAAGGACAGAAACCAAATACAAACCAAAACACAAAGACTGCTAGCCGGCTAGGCTTACACACCAACAACCAGTACAAAACATCACATAACAGCATCAACACTCCGAACACAAAACCGGAACACACAAAGCCAAATACATACATCTCATATACCAAGATCAAATAACAAAAATGCGGAGATATGTCTTCTGATGTGACGTGGGGACCAGCAGACAGGATGCTCCAAGCGACACCATAAACAACCTGAAAAGATAGTGTCAACGGGGGTGAGTTCAACAACTCAGCGAATACCAATGGACATGAGTAGCAAGATATATCTAACAGCAATAAACATGGAATACAGCTTCCTAATCATATATAGGGAATATGCAAAACTAAAAGGTCGAGGAAGTACTCACCGGAACTCCTATCCGGACATAAAAAGGGTCACAAACCGAAGTGTCAATAATCAGATGCGGTCAAAGTATGCATCCAAAATGCATCAACCAAATGCAAACACAATCATAAGAATATAAATGCATCAATGCATATGATGCTAATGATGCGTCTCGGTCACCCGCGAGTCACTCATCTCACACATAAATGGCGAGACCGAGTGGGAGGGCTGTGACAACCGTGCACTCTGTCGTCACTGCTCCTGATGGTGACCGAGTGGACGGGATGCTGTGTACTCCTGTCCCGTGACCCCAAATCATAAATGGGGAGCTCAATGCTCTCAACTCCCGGTACATGATGAGCGGAGGTATCTGCCGGCTACCACGCTGAGTCACCGACCAACGGAGCCAAACAGTCTGCCAGCTACTACGCTGCTACACTAAATGCCAGCGGAGCCAAACAGAGCGGATCTGTCTGCCGGCTACCATGCTGAGTCCTCAGACCAACGGAGCCAAACAGCAGAACCGCCACACACCTGTCTGATATACCACTAAACCATGAGTGGGGGTGTGTGCAGTACATGTAACTGGCGATGGGCTCAACCATAGTGGAGCCGACAATCGCACAGCATGCAATCATGATGCATGTCACTATGCATAGCAAAAACTGATCAACATAACCATATCCATACATACAAAATGGGTACTGTAAAAGCGATGGTCACATACCAAGATCTAGAGTACACAGGTCAGATAGAATATCAAAAACCCTATGTCCTGAACATAATAAGTATGGAATATCCTGATCAGCATAGAAAAATCCATATATACATAATATGGGTACCACAGTATCAGTAAGCCAAATCCACGGATCTAGGGTATTCAAGTCCTCTAAGGTATAACAACCTAGACCCAAATCATATCCCTCTTCCATAGCATATGTACCAACAATATACACAGATCAAAGAATCAGGGTCTAAACACCCGAATCATATATGATATACAAATAGAGGTACACAAATCTGATATGACACAAAAACCTAAGTATCAGATAATCTAGATACACAGGCCAGAAACAACAATCCAAATCCTAGTCCTAACCTCAGTAAGCATGGTATGTCACTCTAGAAACTAAGATACTCATGGTAACAAGATAATCATGGCAACAAATCACGAGATATAAGCACAGATACATCACAGGTGACAAACCTAACATGCTATGGATATCAAACAGTGACATACCAAAGGCAAACATGTTCATTGCATGTAGTTATAAAATACTATGCATATCCAATGACAATATCATAAAAGATAAGTCAAGAGGTACCCGCCTTCATACGCAGGTCGTATCAACCGTCTTCAACAGGTCCAAGAAATCACAACCATCTCAAATCCTACAAACACAGGATATTCAACAAAACTTAGAATCTATGATCAACATATCAACTATTAATCCCTCTAATCTGATCCATCCCTTCCCTTCACATCAATTTAATCCAAGAACACATAAACTAATGATCCACTTATCCAAATCAAATTCACTACCATCAACTACAAAGCATCATGAATCAACTTCAACACTTACCCGAATGCAAGTGGGTTGCTGATAGCTCACCATCAAAGGATGACTTCAGATCGGAAGGTTGGTCGAAGCCATGGATCGTCCACGAACAGCACAGCTAGAGCTGCAATGGCTAACAACACCTACAAAGATTCCAAAACAAGTCACTCATTGAAATCCTCATTCCACATCAATTGACATCAAGGCTGAATACCAAAAATCCCAAACTTGTATCCCACAAATTCTGTTACCTCACTGGCACAAAACTTGGCCCAAAAGAGGCGATCGATGGCTGAGTTAGACTCGGAACTAGGGCACGGCTGGAATTGTTCGGCTAGGTTCATTTGATGGCGTCGGCGAGGTGGCAGAGCTCTAGGGCTCCAAGTCGACGCAAGGAGGATCGAGCAGAGGCGAAGAGAAGCTTCTGGCATTGGCCGTTGGCGCGAGGAGACGCGGCAGTGGCGTCTGCGTCGGCCGGGCGGCCTGGCTTCGGGCAGTGGCAACTCAGAAGTGAGAAGGCGTCGGCTAGGGCAGCGAAAAGTAGCAGCCGAAAGTGAAAGGGACTCGGTTGCCGGTGAGGAGGCGTCGGCCGGAACCTAGGCAAAGCTTGACACCCGATCTCCCAGCGAAGGGCTCGGCTGTGGCACGCAGTGGCCGGCATTGGGCTGTGCTCGGCGTCGCTGCTGTGGAGAAGAAAAGGAAGGGCGGCGAGGAAGAAACCGCCGACCCGGCGGTTAGGGCTCGGATCGTCGGCGGCGTCGGGGAGAAAAGAGGGGCGCGCGGGGGAATTGGTTCGGCAAGAAGAAACGGAGACACAAGTAAATCAAAAGAAATAAAACAAAATAAAAGGAAAAGGATATATAAATATAATCTTTTTCTCGCTTAAATGGGGTAACCTAAACAGGCTTTTCCGGGCCCCGTTTTTGTCCCCGCTAACTCGTTCGTACGAGCTCCGATAAATTCCCGATAAATTTCCAAAAATTCCAGAAATTTCCCTTATTAATATTCGTCATTTTCCGGTATTTTACATTCTCCCCCACTAATAAAAATTTAGTCCCCAAATTTCGTTATCTACCATCAGCAAATACTAACAACAGGTAAAGAGTACAAAATGCTGAACGGTAAATTAAATCACATACCTCAAGTGAAAAGATGGGGATATCGAACTCGGATCGTATCCTCGAGCTCCCAAGTAGCCTCCTCGTCCGAATGATGCTGCCATCCGACTTTAACCAGCCGGATAGTCTTGTTCCGCAACTGACACTCTTTCCTGTCCAAAATCCGTACCGGAATCTCCTCATATGAAATATCAGGCTGAACTGGAACTGGAATATCAGCCAGCACATGCGTCGGGTCGGGCACATATCTCCGCAACATAGATACGTGGAATACATCGTGAACTCCTGCCAGAGACGGTGGTGGTGCCAACCGGTAAGCTACCGCTCCAATCCTTTCCGAGATCTGGAAAGGTCTAATGTATCACAGAGCTAGCTTTCCTCTGAAGCCAAATTTCTTCACTCCTTCCGTGGGTGAAAACTCACAAAAATACATGGTCACATATAGAGAAGGCTAGGGATATGCGTCTCCAATCAGCATAACTCTTCTGGCGGTCCTACGCCTCTGACATCCTCCGTCAGACAGTACGGTCCAACTCTGCCTCATGCTGAGCTCTATGAGGTCCCAACATCTGGGCCTCCCCAGCCTCAAAAATCCAATACACTAGACCTCAGCAAAACCTCTAGAGTCTGAATGATCCGCTCTGACTGTCCATCTATCTGTAGATGGTAAGTTATACTGAAACAGAGCTGAGTGCCCAAGGCCTGCTACAGACTCTGTCAGAAACGAGACGTGAACCGGGGTCTCTATCCGAAATGATAGTCAAAGAAACACCATGTAATCTGATGATCTCCCGACAATATAGATCTGCCAATCGGTCTAGGGAATCAGTCCTCCGGATCGCTAAGAAATGCGCGGATTTGGTTAATCGATCAACGATTACCCAAATCGCGTCAGGGCCTCGTCGTGTCCTCGATAATCCCACCACAAAGTCCATAGTGACATGTTATCATTTCCACTCAGGAATAGGAATCCGCTGAAGTAACCCGGCAGGTCTCTGATGCTCAGCCTTCACCTGCTGACAGGCAAGACATCTAGCTACAAAATCAGCGATGTCTTTCTTCATACCGTTCCACCAATAGGAACGTCTCAAATCTCGATACATACGAGTTCCGCCTGGATGGATCGTAAATCGAGAGCGGTGAGCCTCCTAAAGTAGCTCCTATAAGACCGGATGAGACTGAGATACGCATAATCTACCTCGGAAGTATACAACACCCTCCTCGTCTCGTGTGAACTCGGTCTGCTGCCCGGAAGCTATCTGACTACTAATAAACTGAAAATGCTGATCACCAGCCTGTGCCTCTCGGATCCTAGTCCTGATCGACGACTGAGCAACCATGGTAACCAGAATACCCTGCTCCTCAAGGTCTAACTCGGCGAAACCCTAAACCAAGTCTATAACGGAAACTCGGTGACAAGCCAAAGTCCCTCTGGACTTCCGGCTGAGTGCATCGGCAACCACATTAGCTTTTCCCCGGGTGGAAGGCAAAGGTCCAGATATAACCCTTCAGAACTTCATCCATCTCCTCTGTCGGAGATTAAGTTCTACTGAGTAAACAGATATTTGAGACTCTTATGGTCAATGAGAATCTCAATGTAACATCATACAGGTAATGCCGCCAAACCTTCAGGGCAAGAATAATAACGGTCATCTCCAGATCATGAACTGGGTATTTTCTTCTCATGCCCTTCAACTATCGAGAGGCATATGTGAATACTCTACCGAGCTGCATTAGAACAGCACCCATACCCTGTAGAGACGCGTCGGTGCAAAGGACAAATCCGTCCTATCTAGAAGGTAACAACCCAAAATCAAAGCCGACACTAGTCTCCGCTTCAGCTCCTACACTGATTTCGGCTGCTCCCAACGGTAACAACCTCTATCTCCTGTGGAACCACGGTACACTCCTACTGGTGACCGTGTATCCCAAACATCATCACAAAAGACAACCCGAATCCGCACTACTGATAGTCACATATTGATGTTCTCGTCGAACCATCTCTAGAACTAGGCAAAGATAGCGTACGTGTCTCACCTAGGATCCGAACTAGATCACAACATCGTCAACAAAGACAATGGAAACCGATCCAAACATCCTCAAAATACCAGAATCATCGTGTCCATAATAACATCTAGAGCACCGTAAGCCCTAATAGTAAAATCACGACACATAATGTTCGTATCTCAGTCATTCCTAACCATAAGATCCTCAACAATAAACAGATCTGATCACCAATGATATAAATCACCAAAGAATAGATCCTCCAGTGTGAGAGCAACACTCTATCACATGAAATACCACATATGTGAAATCCTCCATATGTGGGAGCAACGCTCCACCATAAATAATCCGAAATATGTATCTACAATAAATATGGGAGCAATGCTCCGCTACAAGCAATCCGTAATATGTGGGAGCAACGCTCCACCACAAACAATCCAGAATATGTGGGAGCTACGCTCTACCACAAACGATCCGTAACATGTGGGTACATAAGTGCCCAAAGCACCTAACTATCTAGCTAGAGACTGCACAAGATCTCTCTACCACATATCACTGTGGGTAGCCTAGGGTATAACCACCCAGTAAGCAAATCAATTCCATAGTCAACTCTATCATCCTCCTAGTGGGTCGGTCACCCACTAATGGGAGAATTAGTTGACAGGGTAAAACAACCAATATCATAATGTAGACATTTAATATTCTACATTTAACATAGGTAGAATCATCATGATGCTACCAACCATACATCTGACACACGTGCACACACAACATATGTATGATCGACATAATCCTCCAATTGGTACACACCAAAAAAATACTCACATCATAGGTATAAATCACCGTGATACCTCCAACAATGTATACCGAACCCGTGTGCATATATCATCGTAGGTAAAATCAACAATACCCCTCAAACAACACTCTCATGATAAATATACACATATGTCAGGAGTATAATCAACATATACTTCCAATAAGGCATACTAAAACCCAGGTGCATTCACAAATCACACATAATCATCAAGATACCTCAGATACCACACCAAACACATATGTACATATCATAACACCGATGTAGTCGACAAGATACTTCCAACATGTCAATCAGGCACGTACAGCTAACTAAATAGCTATACTCCACAAGGAACCTACAATAACCATATCTAGATGGGAATACCCACACTATCCACAAATGAACTATCCACCATAGAACTCCTTCAACTCATAACAATCATATGTACACGACACAGAGATAGGAATAATCAACATATTTGACCCAATCAACCTGACATTCAGAAACGGCAGGGTCACCTTCTAAGTCATCCAACTAGATACATACCGTCAAAAATTAAAATACCCATGGAATAAGATACATCGATCCAATATCGACTAACAAAACCAACAATAGTATATGACTAATTCAATCCTTTCCCACGTCCGTATAAGCTAGGTACTCGATGTGCTCAAGATATCCAACTAAGCACGAATAACCCAAGATTCAAACATCTAAAAGTAAAATAGGTCAATCCCCTACTGATCGAATCAACAAAACTAATCGGTCATCAACTTACTAATCAAGAACAAATAAAGCCTCTACAAGCGTCTAAGGTAAATCCACCCATGACTACCACAAGTCAATATGTATAAATCAGTTTTCTATTGACCGATCTGACCAGAGTACAATAATCATCTACCGACGAAAACTAACTAAAGTATATCGGTATTCTACTGACTAGTCAACATGAATATGAAGGTACTATCTACTACACACTAATAATAACAAAGACTGGTATATGCCTCCATCTCCTAACCAATTAGTAGTAACAGAAGCTAATACTATTAATGGTATGATATGAAAAATCAGCAGAGACTAAATTCCTTAATCTCTATTAAGGTCGATCAAGATCAGTGGCTATCCCATCACATATAATATGTGCTACAATAACCAGACAAATACTAATAAAGAATGCTAATATAGGGCATATACTAACAGAAAGGTAGGATAACAGTATATACCAACATACCTCCTATAGCTTGGAGATGTCCTGCTGCTGCCAGGTCCCAAAACTCGAAAAGTCACATCGAGAAGACCAAAACACAAAATCCGAAACACAAGGAAAATAAGACTCGTAAGCCGATCTCTGATACCAAATAAATTGGTATCAGATAAATCTCGTAAATCCAGAACACATAGCAAGTATCGTATACCTGCTCTGATACCACTAAATTGTCACGCCCCGGAGGAGTCCCTGTTCGAAGAAATTTCGGCAGCACCTCCCTTGTACGGCGGACAATCTGAAACTTTCAACATACACAATATACATCAGCCACAGGCGGCTGGAATATATATACACACAACCACGCAGTTATATATATATCATCAGCCCACTCGGCTGGAACAAAACCAAAATACGAAAAAAAGGACAGAAACCAAATACAAACCAAAACACAAAGACTGCTAGCCGGCTAGGCTTACACACCAACAACCAGTACAAAACATCACATAACAGCATCAACACTCCGAACACAAAACCGGAACACACAAAGCCAAATACATACATCTCATATACCAAGATCAAATAACAAAAATGCGGAGATATGTCTTCTGATGTGACGTGGGGACCAGCAGACAGGATGCTCCAAGCGACACCATAAACAACCCGAAAGATAGTGTCAGCGGGGTGAGTTCAACAACTCGAATACCAATGGACATGAGTAGCAAGATATATCTAACAATAATAAATGGAATACAACTTCCTAATCATATATAGGAATATGCAAAACTAAAAGGTAATCGAGGAAGCTGTACTCACCAGGAACTCCTATCCGGATAAAAGGGTCGTCAAACCGAAATGTCCTGTATGCAGGTCAAAAGTATGCATCCAACCAAAATGCATCAACCAAATGCAGCAAACACAATCATAAGAATATAAATGCATCAATGCATATGATGCTAATGATGCGTCCTGGTCACCCCTGACGCCAGTCAGTCATCTCACACACAAATGGCGAGACCGAGTGGGTAGGGCTGTGACAACCGTGCACTCTGTCGTCATAGCCACACCTCAAAACGGATGTCTCATATCGAAACATGACCTCTTGAGAAAGTTTCAACAGAGCTCTCAACTCTACACGATGATCATTGAAGATCATGACTTTAACTTCTCCCGTCCACTGTGCCAATTAGAAAATGATTGTCGCCGATCACAACTGAAGTCTCATTCTCTCAGCCAGGCCTTCTTTCTGAATTACATACTAAGTAAACTCAAAATAACAGGAACCGCCACACACCTGCCTGATATACCACTAAACCATGAGTGGGGGTGTGTGCAGTACATGTAACTGGCGATGGGCTCAACAATAGTGGAGCCGACAATCGAACAACATGCAATCATGATGCATGTCACTATGCATAGCAAAAACCGATCAACATAACCATATCCATACATACAAAATGGGTACTGTAAAAGTGATGGTCACATACCAAGATCTAGAGTACACAGGTCAGATAGAATATCAAAAACCCTATATCCTGAACATAATAAGTATGGAATATCCTGATCAGCATAGAAAAATCCATATATACATAATATGGGTACCACAGTATCAGTAAGCCAAATCCACGGATCTAGGGTATCCAAGTCCTCTAAGGTATAACAACCTAGACCCAAATCATATCCCTCTTCCATAGCATATGTACCAACAATATACACAGATCAAAGAATCAGGGTCTAAACACCCGAATCATATATGATATACAAATAGAGGTACACAAATCTGATATGGCACAAAAACCTAAGTATCAGATAATCTAGATACACAGGCCAGAAACAACAATCCAAATCCTAGTCCTAACCTCAGTAAGCATGGTATGTCACTCTAGAAACTAAGATACTCATGGTAACAAGATAATCATGGCAACAAATCACGAGATATAAGCACGGATACATCACAGGTGACAAACCTAACATGCTATGGATATCAAACAGTGACATACCAAAGGCAAACATGTTCATTGCATGTAGTTATAAAATACTATGAATATCCAATGACAATATCATAAAAGATAAGTCAAGAGGTACCCGCCTTCATACGCAGGTCGTATCAACCGTCTTCAACAGGTCCAAGAAATCACATCCATCTCAAATCCTACAAACACAGGATATTCAACAAAACTTAGAATTTATGATCAACATATCAACTATTAATCCCTCTAATCTGATCCATCCCTTCCCTTCACATCAATTTAATCCAAGAACACATAAACTAATGATCCACTTATCCAAATCAAATTCACTACCATCAACTACTAAGCATCATGAATCAACTTCAACACTTACCCGAATGCAAGTGGGTTGTTGATAGCTCACCATCAAAGGATGACTTCAGATCGGAAGGTTGGTCGAAGCCATGGATCGTCCACGAACAGCACAGCTAGAGCTGCATTGGCTAACAACACCTACAAAGATTCCAAAACAAGTCACTCATTGAAATCCTCATTCCACATCAATTGACATCAAGGCTGAATACCAAAAATCCCAAACTTGTATCCCACAAATTCTGTTATCTCACTGGAACAAAACTTGGCCCAAAAGAGGCGATCGATGGCTGAGTTAGACTCGGAACTAGGGCACGGCTGGAATTGTTCGGCTAGGTTCATTTGATGGCGTCGGCGAGGTGGCAGAGCTCTAAGGCTCCAAGTCGACGCAAGGAGGATCGGGCAGAGGCGAAGAGAAGCTTCTGGCATTGGCCGTTGGCGCGAGGTGGCAACTCAGAAGTGAGAAGGCGTCGGCTAGGGCAGTGAAAAGTAGCAACCGAAAGTGAAAGGGACTCGGTTGCCGGTGAGGAGGCGTCGGCCGGAACCTAGGCAAAGCTTGACACCCGATCTCCCAGCGAAGGGGCTCGGCTGTGGCACGCAGTGGCCGCCGTTGGGCTGTGCTCGGCGTCGTTGCTGTGGAGAAAAGAGGGGCGCGCGGGGGAATTGGTTCGGCAAGAAGAAACGGCGACACAAGTAAATCAAAAGAAATAAAACAAAATAAAAGGAAAAGGATATATAAATATAATCTTTTCCTCGCTTAAATGGGGTAACCTAAACAGGCTTTTCCGGGCCCCGTTTTTGTCCCCGCTAACTCGTTCGTACGAGCTCCGATAAATTCCCGATAAATTTCCAAAAATTCCAGAAAATTCCCTTATTAATATTCGTCATTTTCCGGTATTTTACAACAAGCCAAGTATCAGAGAAAGCACCTTCTGAAGCTGTAACTACTCGGCAGGAAGAAAACAGGAGTAATGCTGCTCGGGGCAATATCAACATGATTACAGGTGGGCCCACTAATGAGGATTCTAATAGGGCCAGAAAAGCGCATGCTCGAAGACTGGAAATTCATGCTGTGGGGTGTAGCAAGGAACGAGCGGCCGGTCCCAAGATAAGTTTTGGGCCTAGAGATCTTGAGGGGATAGAAATACCCCATGATGATGCCCTAATTATCAAAGCTGTGATAGCCAACTACACCATTTCCTGCACCTTCATAGACACGGGCAGTTCTGTCAATATTATATTCAAGAAGGCTTTTGATCAATTACAAATTGATCCAAGTGAACTTCAGCAGATGGTCACACCCCTATATGGATTCACAGGCAATGAAGTACAACCGATGGGTCAAATAAAGTTGGTCATATCTCTAGGAGAGGAGCCTCTGATGAGAACAAGGAGATCTTATTTCATGGTAGTAGACGCCCCATCCTCTTATAATGTCATACTGGGTCGACCTGCCTTGAATGAGTTTAGGGGGGTCGTTTCTACTTTTTGCCAGAAAATTAAATTTCCTGTGGACGACCAAGTTGGAGAGATGCGAGGTGATCAGAAGACAGCCCGAAAATGTTATGTAGAGATAGTTCGACCTGAAGCTAACACTGCCCGAAAAATTCAAAGAATGGAAGTTAATGCCATTCAGGAAAAGCAGTCTATTTTAGTTTATGAAGAAAAGGAAGAAGTTCAGATCCAGACCGGTCGGCCTGAAGCTACTACATATATTGCGGCTGATCTAGATCCCACTCTGTATTCGCTTGGACGCCCAAAGAAGTTTCGGGCGTTTCTCCTGCAATCATGGAGCACGCCTTACATGTCTTCCCAGATGCCCGCCCGGTCATGCAAAGAAAGAGGAATTTTAGCGCAGAACAGAACCAAATCATCAAAGAAGAAATAACCAAACTCATGGAGGCTGGTTATATCAGGGAGGTACAATTCCCTAGCTGGTTAGCTAATGTGGTGTTAGTCTCTAAGCCGGGGAACAAATGGCGAGTGTGCATTGATTTCCGGGTTCTCAACAAGGCTTGCCCAAAAGATTATTATCCGTTACCCAGAATCGATCAATTGGTGGACTCCACTGCTGGATGCGAGTACATCTCTATGCTAGATGCTTATCAAGGCTATCATCAGGTTCCCTTAGCTAAAGAAGACCAAGAAAAGGTTAGTTTTATAACATCTGAAGGTACTTATTGTTATAATGTTATGCCCTTCGGACTAAAAAATGCAGGAGCAACTTATCAAAGGCTTATGAATAAGGTCTTCCGGAAGCAGATTGGTAAAAATATGGAAGTATATGTTGATGATATCTTAATTAAATCTCTTCAAGCTGCTGATCTGTGCAGGGATGTAGAGGAGACCTGCCAGACATTGAGACAATATGGTCTCAAGTTAAATCCGAGCAAATGTTTATTCGGCGCGAAGGGAGGAAAATTCCTGGGATATATGGTGTTCGAACGGGGGATACAAGCCAACCCGAGCAAGGTCAAGGCACTTCAGAACATGGAGCCGCCACATAATATGAGAGAAGCTCAGAGATTGACAGGCCGAATTACAGCCTTGTCTAGGTTTATTTCCAGGTCAGTCGATCGTAGTTTTCATTTCTTTAAAATACTCAGAAAGGCCAATAAATTTTAGTGGAATGAGGAATGTGATAAGGCTTTCCAAGAATTGAAAGATTATTTGTCTACTCTCCCTGTATTAGCTAAGCCTATAGTAGGAGAGACTCTTTGGGTATATTTGTCGGCTAATGAAAACGCTGTAGGCTCTGTATTAGTCAGACAAGAAGGAAAAGAGCAACAACCTGTGTATTTTTCTATCCATTTATTAAAAGGAGCTGAATGTAGATATACTACACTAGAAAAGTTGGCTTATGCACTAGTCTTGACCGCTCGGAGGTTGCGCCCATATTTCTTAGCGCATGAAATTATTGTATTAACCAACATTACTCTGGGACGGGTGTTACTCAACCCAGAGGCATTAGGTCGGTTGATCAAATAGACAATTGAACTTGGAGAATATAACATCCAGTATCAACCTCGATCAGTCATCAAAGCACAAGCTCTGGCAGACTTCATTATAGAAGTTCAAGGCCCTGAGGAAGAAAACATTTGGAAAGTTTATGTAGATGGCTCCTCAACTAGACAAGGTAGTGGAATTGGCGTTCTTCTTATATCGCCCAGGGAAGATAGACTTCAACTCTCTATCAGATTGAATTATAGAGCTACTAACAATGAAGCATAATATGAAGCCCTGATAGCAGGATTGCAGGCCGCTCGGCATATAGGGGTAGCTCGAGTTCTCATCTATTCTGATTCTCAGTTGGCAGCCCAACAACTATCAGGCAATTTTGAAATTAATAATGACAGACTCCGGTTATATGCTGAAGCGTTTGATAAGTTGAAATCTCAGTTCCAAGAAGTAAATATACAAAAGGTTCCTCGATCTGAAAATCAGGTAGCAGATGAATTGGCTAAGTTAGCCTCTTCTATAGTACCATGGAGTCTGGATCGGCCCGTAGAACAAACCCTGTTAATATCTTGTATTAAAAGACAGACTGAAGAAGAAATTCAAGGTGACTAGAGGGCTCAAATCATATTGTATTTACAGCAAGGTATTCTTCCCAATGGTACAGAACAGGCAAGGGTATTTAAGAAGAGAGCTGCTCAATACACTATGGTAGGAGAACAGTTATATAAAAGAGCTTTTTCTAGACCTTTGCTCAAATGTATTGGTACAGAAGATATATAGTTTATCCTACAGGAAGTCCATCAAGGTTCATGTGGTAGTCATATAGGAGGAAGATCGTTGGCCCGAAAAATCTTATTAGCAGGATATTTTTGGCCTACTCTACACGAAGACGCCAACAAATTGGTAAGAACTTGTATGTCTTGCTAGAAACATCAAAATATTTCGCATCATCCCACACAATTGTTGAAAACCTCTATAGTCTCATGTCCCTTTGATTAGTGGGGCATGGACATAGTAGGTCCCTTTCTTATGGCAGCTGCACAAAGAAGATTTTTATTGGTAGTAGTAGATTATTTTTCCAAATGGGTAGAAGCAGAACCACTTGCCCGGATTACGGAAGATGCAGTTATTAAATTTCTGTGGAAAAATATTATATGTAGATTTGGCATTCCTCATATATTAGTCTCTGATAATGGAAGGCAATTTCAAGGGGATATAATTCTAGCTTGGTGTGAGAGTTATGGTATTACTCAAGCCTTTACCTCTGTAGCTTATCCACAAAGTAATGGTCAAGTGGAAGTAACCAACAGAGAAATTATAAGAGGTTTAAAAACCAAACTGGATCATGTTGGAGGTAGCTGGGTAGATGAGTTACCCAGTGTTCTTTGGGCATATCGTACTACACCTCGAGAAGCTACAGGAATCACTCCCTTTCAATTAGTTTATGGAGGAGAAGCAATAATTCCCATTGAGGTGGGAATAGAATCTGATAGAAGGCAATTATATGATGCAGATAATGAAGGTCGGCGACTCATGGAGCTGGATTGGATAGGAGAAATCAAAGATAAAGTTGCTGCTCGTCCCGTATCATACCGACAAAGAATGAGACAAAATTACAACAAAAGGGTCATCCCAAGATTTTTCCAAGTAGGAGATCTAGTGTGGAAACGTATTAAACCTGTCGGGGATGTTAGTAAGTTGGCACCACAATGGGGTGGACCCTATAAAGTGATGGAAAAGCTTGCATCAGGCTCATATTATCTCCAAAATGTTGAAGGAAGAATTCTGGAACGTCCTTGGAGTGCAAATCATTTACAACCCTATCGGATTTAACAAAAATCATGCTACTTAAAAATATGTCAAAGGGAACAAACCATAATTGTCTGAAGTAAGTTTCCAATGAAAAGAAGACAAGTATTCTCATAGTTTATGTACTCTATTCCTTTCAATAAATGCAATATAAGGCAAATACCGCCACAAAAATAAAGGTGGCTCATACAGATTGACCAGTATTGGCAGAACTTTTATAATCTATGATCAAGCAATCAACTGTGAAGAATCTTAAAGACTTATTCGGCCTTCCCCTTCCCCTGAAGAGGACAGAAATTTTAATTATCAAAAGGTCAGTGCAATCATAATTTTTCAATGAACATAGTCGATCGGGAAATTTCATGAAGTAACTCGGACGGGTCTTCATGGGAGGAACCGGAGACTTTAAACTATCACAGAACATAGTCGATCGGGAAATCTCATGAAGTAACTTGGACGGGTCTTCATGGGAGGAACCGGAGACTTTAAACTATCACAGAACATAGTCGATCGGGAAATCTCATGAAGTAACTTGGACGGGTCTTCATGGGAGGAACCGGAGACTTTAAACTATCACAGAACATAGTCGATCGGAAAATCTCATGAACTAACTCGGACGGGTCTTCATGGGAGGAACCGGAGACTTTAAACAATCATAGAACATAGTCGATCGGGAAATCTCATGAACTAACTCGGACGAGTCTTCTTGGGAGGAACCGGAGACTTTAAACTATCACAGAACATAGTCGATCGGGAAATCTCATGAAGTAACTCGGACGGGTCTTCTTGGGAGGAACCGGAGACTTTAAACTATCACAGAATATAGTCGATCGGGAAATCTCATGAAGTAACTCGGATGGGTCTTCATGGGAGGAACCGGAGACTTTAAACTATCACAGAACATAGTCGATCGGGAAATCTCATGAAGTAACTCGGATGGGTCTTCTTGGGAGGAACCGAAAACTTTAAACTATCACAGAACATAGTCGATCGGGAAATCTCTTGAAGTAACTCGGACGGGTCTTCTTGGGAGGTACCGGAGACTTTAAACTATCACAGAACATAGTCGATCAGGAAATCTCATGAAGTAACTCGGACGGGTCTTCATGGGAGGAACCGGAGACTTTAAACTATCACAGAACATAGTCGATCAGGAAATCTCATGAAGTAACTCGGACGGGTCTTCATGGAAGGAACCGGAGACTTTAAACTATCACAGAACATAGTCGATCGGGAAACCTCATGAAATAACTCAGACGGGTCTTCATGGGAAGAACCGGAGACTTTAAACTATCACAGAACATCGGGAAATCGCATGGAGTAACTTGGACAAGTTTTCATGGGAAGAACCAGAGACTTC